>NW_015655565.1:837110-872900 GCF_001515625.1 Sinocyclocheilus rhinocerous | reverse complement strand
CCACTGGGGAAAATCAACCCATGGCAAGTTTAAAAGCAGCCCAATTTCGTGGAAAAAACAACAACAACCCTGCACCCAACACGAGCTGCAGATGTCAGATTTGACTGATCACGGGTCAAAAGTATAGGAGAGATAACTGACAAGATGTTGGAGGATTTGCTCCTCAACAGATCCCGAGCTCACCGACCAATATCTTTTATCGTAATATGTGCTCCCTTTACACAGTGTGCACGCGATCGCGAAATCGAAAGTGAAAGTGAACTGCGACTGCGAGAGCTCATTCACATATTGATAGCGGCGCCCTGATGCGCGAAAATTATATACAATATTAGAATGTTTGCGGGAGTGGACACAAAAATCGCGGGAGCGGATGGGAGCATGCGGTAATGGTCAGAAGTTCAGCGAGAGCGAGATCAATAAGCCCCGCGCTATCGCCGTAACAGACGACGTCAAATCTTGCGGGATTCCATAAATAAACTACACAGTAAGGAGAGATAACTGACAAAGATGTTGGAGGATTTGCTCCTCAACAGATCCCGAGCTCACCGACCAATATCTTTTATCGTAATATGTGCTCCCTTTACACAGTGTGCACGCGATCGCGAAATCGAAAGTGAAAGTGAACTGCGACTGCGAGAGCTCATTCACATATTGATAGCGGCGCCCTGATGCGCGAAAATTATATACAACAATAGAATGTTTGCGGGAGTGGACACAAAAATCGCGGGAGCGGATGGGAGCATGCGGTAATGGTCAACATTTAATACTTTTTAAGACCCCGCGGACACCCTGTCGATGAAGAAGCAGAATCTCCTGAATGATCCCTGCTTGACAAAATTACATTCATCCGTTTATTTGAGCTTAATAAGTGGACAAATCTATTAGTCAAACCAGTTTCCCTTGAATGCCACTAGCCTAATTACCCGGCTACTTCCAGCACAAGTCCTCTTTGACACATTTATAGTGTTAATAACAACTCTTATATGTATGTTATCTAGCAAAGATGATAAATGTTCCATACGAACCTCCGCGGGTTGCTCCTCGTGAATGACTTTATTCTCTTCTTGAGTTGCTATAACTCCGGCTGAGAACACGACGTTCAGTAGAATAAGGAAGCACATAAATCGGCCACCGCCATGCCGCTCGCCGGCCCGAAGAGGCATTTTAAGGGCTGCCTAATACGGCTTCTGCTGCAGTAATACTTTGCAAATCAAGCTAATAAAATCGCTAATTTATATACATTAACGTTTCGTCGTTACCATCCAGCTAGCCCACCGTAGCCATCTTCCCGGAGAGACCGATACCAAGGCAAAGACAAACTATCGGTTGAAAACTCACCGCGATTGGTCACCTGGGAGATAAACGTGTACGTAGAGGTATACGTCACTGAAATTGAGGTAGACTATTGGTCGAAACGTCATTCCCAATGACGTGTGTTAAGAACGCCTTCAAGGTAGGTAGAGTTGCAACGCAAAAGGGAAATATGAGATTAGACTCACTCAGCTCAAAGATTAATTTATAGACATGCTTTTGCCTTCTCTTTGTTACACATTTCTGAAATGTAATTATTAGAAGCTGATTGGAAATGGTAGTAGATATGGTTTGCTTAAAGTGCAAATTCCATCTTGTTTACACGAAGTTCAAATATTGATAGACGTTATTCATATAGTTGGCTTACGTGTAAATAGAAGATAAAATCTATTTTTCTCTAAGGGAAAATTGTCTGAACAATGGTGGGTACATAAACACTTCTATACACTCTTTTGCAATACTGTCCTCAAGATTATTGAAACGAATGCAGAAACTAATTCCTAAACTTGTAAAATCTTGAAATACTTTTAAATGCCCATTTGTTTAATCATTATTAGCACTGCTGCTTAATCATTGATATTTTATAATTGTTAACCTTTCTCTATTTGTATTTGCTTATGGTTTGTCGTATGTCCTTGTACATATGTACAAACAAACAAACAACACTGTCATCAGTTGATCAATAGCAGGAAACAGGCAGAAAATATGTATCTCAGTTGATTCTCTTGTTTTAACAAGTCTAAATCCTAGACGCCAAGGAAGCTGGCTTCAGATAGTTAATACGTGGTAAGAGCCACTTCCTTTTTAAGTCATTTGCTGACATCTCACAATAACGTCTCTAAGCAAGCAGCTGTTGTCAATCACCTTTTGAGGTCAGTCTGTGTCATGGCAACAGTACATTTCGGTCATGTTGTGTGTATTTCCCTCCTTGCCCTGTTCCTTACACATTAAACATGCATGATCAATGTGTCAGCTGTTGCCATATAAAAGAGAGACATTAAGATTATGTTTTTGTTTAGTTAATAGTTTATTAATTTGATTCTTATCTCCATATAAAAGAGCTTATTACACAAAAATCACAGGACAAAAGGAATAAAAGCTTTGCGTTGACGTGGATACATCTCAAACTTGCTCCTGTAGTAATCATGACAGAGCTGTGCAGCCAGTGCCTGGTTAAAGAGTACATACAGTACCACCAGCCACCAGGTTAGAGAACTGCAGCCACAACAAACACTCATGGAAACATAAATCAGAAGCTCAGCCAAGTAATGTGGACAAGAGACCAGCTCAAACCAGCCCCCACATGGCATCTTGTGGGCCAGGGTCTCTACTTTACCTATATTGGATACAGGGAACAAATATTTAATATTAATTTATAAATAATACATGTTATAAGAAGAATTAGTTTAAACTTTTTTTCTCAAGGAAACTCCAGCGGTTTTCTACCTGAGCTGTCAGTCCTCATCTTGGCCAGCAGTGAGAGGGACCAGTTCTGGAGGAATGATGCCCAGATGAAAAGAAGAGTCCCGATTACATGATGCCATGTGAACTGATCAAAGAGAGACCCTGGCATTGCAGAGACAAATACACAAATAGTTAGTCAAATTCAGGAAAACGTCAAGATACATTTGGGCTGATAAGTACTTAAATATTTTTGGTCAAGTTAACATGAATTAGATATTGAGTTTTCAATTTGGAGGTGCATTTTAGCTAAAAAAATAAAAAAAAAATATGACAAAATGATGACAGGATCGGATCTAGGAAACTGTACTAACCTGACTGTGGCAGAGAGGCATTTATAGACAGGACAGTTAGACCAAGCAGGACATAGTAACCCAAACCAAATGCATATTGAACTACATGGATCACACCATTAGAAAATACGCTGACAAACAGGCACTCCAGTAGCCGTCTTAAGGAATGGACCCATAGTAGCACTTGTAAAAGCAGAATGGAGAGATGTAACTCTGAAAAGCACACATAATTAAGCATGTGAATATTTATTGGAAGATAAATGTAATGTATATTGCAACAAATTCAAGCAGAAAAATATAAAAAATGTAAAGTAAAAAAAATACAGGATCTCCCTTAAACGGTGTATATACAGAGCATTCAGAATTTTCCTGATTTGGTAACTATTATCACGGTTTTACCATAGTAACGAACTGGTTGCCATTGTTTAAAAAAGAAAGATGAAGTGGGAGGGGAAAACATTCTTTGCTATTTGAAGTACAGTACCTTTCCAAGCAACTCTTGGTCTGCCAGTCAAACACCAAAGAGCGTCAATTAGCCAATCAGGGAGAGCCTCATTCATGACGACAGAACGTATGGAGAATAGTAGGAGGAGCCCATTCCACATGACAGACGCCGCGTAGAAATGATAGAAACACCTAAAGACAACATCAGAGAAAATGTTTCCTGCATAATCGCCTTGAGTCTTGACATGCTCAAAACATGATATCTGGGGAATTCACAGAGTCATTTAAAACTACATTTAATCCCGAATCACCTCTTTGATACGTCAAAAACAAGCTGCCAGTTTGGGCGCTTGATGTCTTCTTTAGTTTTTCCATATCGGATTAAATCCTGAAACACGTGCTCGAGGCTGCCAGGCAGTTTCAGGGAAAACTTACAGAGAAAAAAAGCTGTTATAAAACACAGTGCTAGCAAAAACCATATAACATTAACTATTGTGTCGAGCATCGCCGCAGCGTCATACTGCCGTCCTGTGGTGTAAAGATACCGAGTGAAACAAATACTGGGTATTTTAGGTTCCACTCACTCACATTAATTTGCTGATAGACACCACCGCTTCATGTTCAGGTAATATGTGCCATGATAAAACCCACAAAGAAGAAACACTTCTGCATGTCTCTATATATACTCAAAATCTCTTCAAAATATGCAGCTATATGTATCAATGAATACGAATGTTTAATTAAAACGAGCTTTCGCTGACTTTATTCCTCACTGTTGTCATACAAACGTGGAGAAACAGCTATCACAACGCCACTGATAGCAAAAACATTACATGGTACCATATGTTTTAAACTATTTGTTAAAATGTACAGCGGTGTATATAAGTGTGTATAAGCAGCAGTGATCTGAAGCCGGACTCTGTGCTAACAGCACACATTAGGGGAAACCTTGTGAGTCGGAATATGAACCATTCATTTGTACTGACTGATTTGAACAAGTGAATCAGAGCCCATTCAAACCTTCATTGTAGACATCTATAAAATGTAGTTTCAAAACCGCCATTTGCAGTTCTACCTATGAACACAGGGGGGCAGCAGGAAAAATATTTTGTCAGTAATTTTACAGAAATTCATTGGTTCACTGGATTGGTTCAACTGGTTTGAGGATGTTTTGCATTGACTCATAATAGTCTGTACACATGACTATAGGAGAGAGTGGGCTAAATTGCGGCACAATATATATGTATGTTTGTGTGTGTGTCTAATTATTGTAATTCAGTATACAATAATAAAAAAAAATATTTTACCCTTAATGGGGTTCTGATTTAGTAGTAAAAATAATAACATTTTAATAGATGTTATTTCTTAAATATAAATATATTAATAGCTGAATTAGCTGAAAAAAACTGTCAACTTGAGATTTGAATCTGTGGTGGAAGGAAGTACTTCTGCACTTGAGGAATTTTTACACACTTGTGCCGTCAAACTGTTGTATGAAAGCAATATCACACTCGTAGCCGTGCAATATGGCTCTATATCAGCACGGTTGTGATTACCTACGGTACTCAGCCTGTGGCCTTGTGGATTTAAAATGTGTTTTTGAAGTTAATATTTCACTCATTATCTTTTACTATTAATGGGATTCTGATTTATAACAGGAAGTAACACAATGACCAGACTAGGACAGTATGCGTTTGTCTGTTTGCCTGTACAGTTTGTCTGCCAATGGAAGGAAGCCTCATTCCTCACTTGAGCCATTAACTATACCATATGTGTTCAGTCAATAAAAGAGTGTGTGTGAAAGAGAGTAAACCAAAACCTCTAAAGTATTTGACTCCAGGATGCCTCATAGAAAAGGCAGGTTTCCTATCTGAGGATGTGTGCAGTGTTTCCTGCCCCCTCCCGACTCTTCCTCACTGTCCCCAGTGCTGGACCCTCATTAGGCTCCCTTATTGTCATTCCTCTCCTCTTTCCATCCTTTTATCCCTCTGCCCATCCATCCATGCTGCTTCTCCACCCATTTTTCAATGGCCTCCTTTGCATCTTCCGCTTTGCGTTCCCCAAACACACTAACCCCATTTCTTACAATACCTTGGATTTATTTTTCATTTGTTCTCTCACACTGTATAAATATGGAAATTCATCCATCCATCCATCTATTCATTCGCCAAACTGCTTGTCATCTGTAGGGTCATAAGATGGAAATGCATAATCATTTAATAATGATTATAACTAAATAACATGAGTATTTTTGCTGCGTTATAAAATCACAATTATTTATATATTATATATATATATATTTTGGCCTCACTAGTGTATAATATCTGGGGATCGCATATGCACTAATTCTTCTACTGGACATTGTCTGTCTCTTTACCCCCTCCGTCCCATATTTTATCTATAGGCCTATATTAATATCATACCAATATATCGATCAAAGGTGAAAAGGTGCACATGCGCACTCTCCAAGAATGCTGGACCATTTACATGGTCTTGAGTCATGATCTTCAGAAGAAAGTTAGAAATGTTAAAACAGTTTCTCTTAATTCTCTTAAACCGCTTTCTTTTAATGGCATTTGTGTTTATATGACATTTCAGAATACGGAATAAGCCATTTTTTAAGCGCACACAAACATGGCAGGTATAATTGTGTGCATTTATATGTTTCGAAGTGTTAATGTGTTTGATTGTGTTGATCATATTGCTTTCTCACTCTATTGTTTGGTTGGCTGTATAGGTTCTTTTTCCATGGCTTTTCCATGTTTTCTTTTCCAGTACCCAACGCTGATGACAGAGCAGGAACTGGCACACCTTGGCCAGGACCACTGGGATGTGGTAGGCAATAGAGTATTCAATTATTATACCATGCTTAAAAATAACAAAAAAGAATGAGAAGAAAATGTATGTTTTTAACTTACACAGAGTCAGGTCAGAATTTGAAACCTTAAAAGAAGAGTGTGTGTATTTCTTTGCCTTTTCTGTCACCAAATGAAATTGGTTTGCAAAACTCTTCACCCATCTTCCAATGGTTTTGGATAAACAAATATTCTACCCCAAACTAAAAAATTAAGCTCAAATAAACAATCCCTGTGTTCGAATATGTCTATGTCCATACTATATAGTAGGCAAAAAACAGTATGTGACATGAGTAGTATGTCTGAATTCACAGTACTTAAGTAATAAGAGATTCTGAATTGAACATTCGATGGACAATTTGCTATCCCATGAGGCCTCGGGATTGAAGCCATTCTCTGACCATTCCCCCTAACTTACCCTAACTGATGCCGCAGGTCACATGACAGTGAAACCATGGCAATGTACTACATCCAAATTGCATTCATACATACACACATGCACACGAAGCAAGTTTCAAACCAAATGTAATACAGTATGTGATTTCGAACACATCTAATGTCTACACTTTTCGCACAAATCAGCTTACTGTAATAATGTAGCTTACTTGTAGCATTCTTTGTGAAACTGTGATTGAAGAAAGTACTTTAATATCAAAGAAATCAATCTATCTATCTGTCTAGATAGAGCAGCATCATAGAGCATACAACAATATTACAAGAACTTATGGTAGCACAATAAATGATACAATTCTTCTCCATCCCTTTTTATTTTTCTCTTGCCTATATTGCTAAAAAAGCAATGCAAAGAACAGACGAACACAAAGAGTTCCCTTTGAGGACTTTCCATGCCCGCTGTTCGCATGAGCCCGAAAGATAGGAAGTGCTCTTTTTTTCCTGATCCCCTGCTCAGAGCGGGAAGTGTTATAGGTGCTACGACTCCCAGCAGAAATGACCAGGACAGGAAACATGTGGTGGTTGGAGACTCAAACTCTAACTCTTTCGATCAAACCCCCACCTGAAAAACCAAGGCTTTTTAAGACCCATAATGAATCAGTTCACATGTCCCTATATACCAACAACAACCAAAAAGAGACTAAATGAGTATACCAAAATGTAAATTTGCTGCTTTAAAAGTATAAATCAGACAAATACAGGCCCAGAAATGGCCTTCTCAGACAATGTTAATTTCACACAATACCAAGTCAGTTTTGTGGTTTATGGAATATTAAAGACATTCATCTATACCTATTTATCAAATTACTTAAAAAAATGCTTTAACTGTATCTTTCTTTCAAGACTTACCATACACTTATCTGCACAGGTACTTTTAAAAACCACCTTTTCTACTATATTATTTAGTATTCCTATAATTAAGCCTCCCGTTACATATGCACAACATTTCACTGATCCACGATTACAGTTCACAGCAGTGGCATAATGGGGAAATGTATGGTTGCCATAACAGTAAATGTTTAGTCACTCTACTCAAGAAATTGTGTAACCACTGTAAACAACCATCAGTTGACCCAAGGCCTGATATCGTCCATCACTTGTACACAAGGCCTTAGTGCATTGTTTGCCTGGAGATGTCCTGTGTCATATGGCTTATAGCTTACTGTTACACAACAAAAGATACACCCTCCCCTTCCCAGTTTTATCCTTTTGATCCACCCATATCCCACTGGCAGCTTCTCCGGGACATTCTATCTCAGCTTGCTGGAAAAACAAGGGAGGTTACCATTACTCCACCAACCTCCTTACCTCCAGAGAGGGAGGGGGAAAGAAATACTATTAATGACAGTAGTGCTGTAACACTTTAAAGTACAGGAAACATGGCCACCCAAATTGTTTACAGACAATGGAATAGTCAAAGTGTCTTCCTCTGCAAAATTAATCTGCTAGTGGTTTACAAACAAGCCATAATGTAGCATTTTTATATGTTACTCAGAAGGTGGTCCAGAGAAGTCCATATATTCAGTTGTAAAGACCGTTTTGTACAATAATGGAATTTATTCAAATTAAACTGAAAAAAAAAAAACTCACTCTCATCTCAAAAAGTGTCATTAGATTCAAGTATCATTTCATTCTTTCTATTTTTTTGCCGAGATCTGTGAAAATATCAGTTTTTAAAAGCATTTAAAACGATGTATGAAATCAATTTCTGTCATTTGTTAGGTTGCAACCACAATTTTCGCCCCTATAATTTTAAAAGACATTTACATTTAAAAAAAATATAATTTTACAATTTATAATTTACTAAAATAAAGCAATAATGAAACTGAACTTAAATCGACCTAGCTGCATACTGTTGCTATAATTACCTCCTTTAGCTAAACGTTCCTTTGCAAATGTCCTAACGCTCCCGTGGCGATTCGTAACTATTTTACGTTTTGGCAAATTGGTGGCGAAATTTGAATGAATTAATAAGATCTTTCGTTTCCTACAAACTGTTTACGCCCCCACTGAGTGTTACAGGTTTTATCAAACTGTACGAATTCATACAAAATCGCCAACTCGTAACATAATTACGTTTTTTCATGAGATCGGGTTGTTGGCTATTTAACGCACTAAGAACATTTTTGTATTTTTTTTTTTTTGTATTTTTTATTTATTTTTTGTTAAGTGCTCAACAAAATGATAAACAAGGTTAGATGATCCTTCTGTCAAATCTAATGTTCTGCCATGCTAAGAAAGATATAATATGTTTAATTGTGATTTTTAATTCGGAATCCAACATGCTACGCGTAGCTAAATTTTACAATTAAAATAGGAATTGATTAAACCAATAAAAAAATCATTTTCATATTCCTTTACACTTTCAGTACTGCTCTTAAAAAATAAAAAAAAAACTCCAAAAATGTCATCATAATAGGCGCTACTTTTAAGACTCAACCCAACTTTCTTAGTTATGGGGTCACCATGACCCCTTACCCACCATGATTTTCACCCGCATTTAGGGCAGTCTGTTAAGTGGAAATTGTGCATTTTTCATATCTTCAATTCTTGATTGAATTAGGTGCCTATCGAAATTGATCTCTGATAAAGTGATTTAGACTGTTCTGTTTAGTCCTGGAGGTCTATGTTCTTCAGACCTTCGGCCTTTGGAGTCTACAGACATTAAATGAACAGTAGCCTAATGTCTTTGATTAGTAAATCTGTTGCGCTCCTCCCTCGCTCGCCTTCCTCTCTATCAGCGCACTTCAGTCACGCGTCGGTCAGTGAGCGCGCAACCCGTCTCTATCAGTCAAACTCAGAAGAGCGCAAGGATTTCTGTTTCTATAGTCTATTCGTCTCTGCAAGGTTAAGGATTTAAAAACAAAACAAAACGCTCCTTAAAGAGGACAACTGTGTCGTATTATCGTGATGAGGAGTTAAAGTACTTCTGCATTTTGGTTTCATGCCGGGACGGTCCAGCGTAACGGACTATGGCAAAGACATCTTATGTGCTTTCTCTCGTCGACATCCTCTTTACCATTAACTTGGTTATAGGTATGACATAAACGTCTCTAAATATGCAAAATATACTCTAATATTAAATATTCAAATGCTCACGTCATCATTTCCTTTCTTATCATAATAGGCAACTCAACTTAATTGGTGATTGATCGCACTGTTGATGCTGCTGAGTTTCAACTCGTAATGTTATCCGCATTGTAACAGCTTTATTAAAATATTTATTTGTGAAAACTGTACACCTGTTAGGCCTACTGATTTGAATCAACTGTAGTTATGATTTTTCCCTTCTCTCTTTGTCCTTTTATCTGTGTGTGTGTGTGTGTGTATGTGTATGTGTATGTGTATATATATATATATATTATACACACACACACACACATATATATACTGATTAATTTAAGGAGAAATAATTGTTAAATTATACGATAAAATAGTATTATTAGCATTTTTGTTATTTGAATAAAAAGTATTTGTCGCATAATAAATTTTATAATAGAAGCATACTCCAAAATACCTGGACAAACTATAACATTTGTATAGATTGTTATTGACTGTCAGTTATGTACATATTTTATGTTGCATTTATGTAATTTTTAGTTATATCATTGCTTTATTGTTGTTGTTTTTCTAATGGTGTTTTGTGTTTGTGTGGGTAAAATTGTACTCTCTCTTAATATTACTATTTGTTACAGTTGTAGGTTAGACGATGTAAGTCATCATGTAGTTTTACATAATTTAATCAATATATTGTGAGCACATTTTGTAGTAGCATGTAAAGGTTAGTATATTATATTCATTGAAAACAGTTAAGTATTGTCGCTGTGCTGTTGCTAATGAAAGCTTTAGTATTCAGAGCTTAAATTTATAAACCAAATTTAAAAGCTTGATTTGATCAATTTAACATAAATGTATAGTAGAGAGCTGTTTCAGTATAAAATTCCAAAATGTAGCCTATTTGTTGATTGATTTTGAATTTCAACATGGTATTCACAACTCTATGCTGTAAGCATTATATAACAACTGCATTAATCAATGTTACCTTTTTTATCTTTCCAATCTGTTCCACCACTGCTAAAATGAAACTTATTCAAATTAAAAGTATAGTTTCAAGATTTCAGAGAGATGTTTGCTTTTAGAAGTTAAAAATAAACCTCCTATTATTTCTTGCCCTTATCTTGTAATTCCCTCAGTTCACTCTTATTCATCAGATACAATCAAGCCCTCGCCACCATTGTTGTTTCAAATGCTTTCAGTGCCTGGCAATTTAAATGTTAAAACAAACAGTTGAATAAGTTAGTCTCCATGGAGTGCATGTGTTTTAGCATGATTGTGTGTGCCCATAAGAGTGTGTGTGTTCCCATAGTTCCTCTGGAGCAGGAATCCCACCTCAGGCTGTGGAGCACAGGGCCATTTAGCCTGGCCCCGGCCCATCTGACCAGGCTTCCTGTTTTGACACATCCAGGCCTCTGCTGCTTTTGCAGCTCCAGTGGAAAAATATGCCAGGGTCCCACATCGCACTGCTCCACAATGCACTGTGCCATTCTGTGCTATACACGTCTGCATCCCTTATAAATCCAATGTAAAACCAGGCCAGGCTATGGACAAGCATTCATGGTCCCACCACTCTTGTGCTTTCCCAGTAGACTGTGTGAATCCATGCTCATGCAAAGAGACCAGCAGTAGTTTGACCGTTTGTTTGAGTGGCAGAGCAGCACAGTCTTTCTTTTAACTGCGCACACCTTTTTTGAACATAAATTGTTGTGGTTTGTTGATCATGCAGTATATAACCTGAAGGTTGAGCTAAAGCTGTAGAAATGGCGACACGCAGTCTCTTTACATGTGTGGCAGATGCACTTATATATTAAAAAAGAAAAGGGAGCTGCTTTCAGATGAAGTTGGAGATAAAGTGAAGTTTAGGATTGAACTAAAGTATTCTGGGCTTAAAGTTAACCATGTTAGGGAGATCATAGGAAAGGTGCATGTTGTACCTCTTTAAGCTTATTTTGTCTTGAGGTTGATTTGATGTATTACAGCCATATTTGCAGTGGTTTATTACGCTGAAGATGGCGGTCCTACTGTCTAGTGTTTAGTTTTAATGTGAAATATTGCGATATGTTGTGTAGATTCAAATTTACAATGGATGTTTTGTGCCTTTCTTGGTTTAAGTTGGTTTATTTTTACAAGATAAAAAGCAGGAATCTTATAACATATGTTTCTTTATTTTATTTTATAAGATTATTTTTCATCTAAAATACAAACAAAAATGGTAACACTATTTTAAAGTGACATAATTACACTAGTTACACATACTCACTTTAGTAATAACAGTTAATTATGCATAATTAGCATACATATGCATAAATAGGCAACTAACTTTAAACCTAGACATAACCATATGTACATGTAGTTAATTAATATTACTCAGTACTTCCTGAAAAAAATATCCAAATGAAAAAAAAAAAACAGTTTCAACCAGAAATAAGTTATTTGCACTTGTAATAAATGGCACATATGAAATTGATCTAAAGCCAGAATAAGAGTTAAGTCCTCATTAAAATCACTCAGTGAGTATTCATGTCAATATCAACAGCTTTTCTGATCAAAACCTTCTGGGTGTTTTTTTTTTTCTTTTTCTTGCAGGGATAGAGCTCAGGTTTGTGCCTGATCCTCCAACCTTAAAGTATTCATGTCAATATCAACAGCTTTTCTGATCAAAACCTTCTGGGTGTTTTTTTTTTTTCTTTTTCTTGCAGGGATAGAGCTCAGGTTTGTGCCTGATCCTCCAACCTTAACCATCACTGAGAAGACTCTCAAAATCAATGCTTCAGATACACTGGAGATCACGTGCAGGTAAGCTTTGCTTCTGAAGAAGAGCAGTTCTGTCTTCAGATGTACATTCATTTTCATTCTGAAGCTACTTTTCATCAGAAGGGGGCTGTCTTTGTTACAGATTTAATTTTTATGGTAAAAACAGAAACTAAACAATGTCAGCTAAACGTTGTCAGTTTACTCTGCTGACTGTCTTTTCAACCTGTTACACAGGGGGCGTCAGATCCTGGAATGGTCTACGCCTCACAACCGAACCCGTTCTGAAACCCGGCTCATCAAAACAGACTGTAGTGGCAATGGATTGTTCTGTAGCACTTTAACGCTCTCCAAAGCAGTAGCCAATGAGACTGGAGAGTATCGCTGCTTCTATAAAAACCTGCCTATAGAGGATGGAAAGACTTCTATTTCTGTGTATGTCTTCATACAAGGTATGATTTTCGAGTGTAATTTTGTTTTCAACAAATAGATGAACACGTTTTTCATAACTTTCTGACCCTTCCGAAGAAAGTGGGAGCGAGAGTTGGAATGTTACAAAAATGTGTTTATTGCATATTTCCTCTGTTATCCTTCGGGATAACCTCTTGACATCTTCAAACTTTATAACCTCTTCATTCTGGTGGAGCCACCACATTTTACTTCCCTTTTCAACCATAGCTGTAAACTCCTGCCTTGTCCAGACAGACAAAATAAAGGAAATGGGTTGTTTTAAGTGTGATTTGAAGTGTGAACTTACTTTATTCCATACCTATGAAACTTGACTATCTAATATAACAATTTGTAAGTACTGTCATATCTCTCATGTAATCTGAATAGTGTATTTAGTGAAGAGTTAAGTCAAATTATACTTGATTTTGACAACATTATCTTTTCTGCATTTGTTTTTGTAAATATCTGGTTGTTAGTTAAAAATATACAATACATGCCTATGTTTTTAGATTGCCGTACACCATTTGTAAGAATGGCTCAAGATTATGATGTGGTGTTCATTCGGGAGGGAGAACAGGTGGTCATTCCCTGTCTGGTATCTGTGGAGAACCTAAACGTCACACTGTACACAGTGAGTGTTTATAAATACACATATTCTCCTGCCCTATTTGGTAACCTGCAAATGTTACCTTCTATTTCTAAGAAGCTATTTCTATTTGATCTAAACCTAAATTTTTGTTGGCGTCATTTTTATGTTTTAAGAATGGTTCAGTGATGTTAAATAATATTTTTGACTTAAATAAAACCAATTAGTTTAGATGTTGTTATGCTGTTTGCATAACTTTGAGTGAGTTCTCTGTATCAGCAAACTACTGTTCAATTTCTTTATGTTTTTGAAAGAAGTCCCTTATGTCTCACTAAGGCTGCATTTATTTTATGACAAAAAAATACAGTAAAAACAGAAATATTGTGAAATAATATTAAAATTTTAATGACCACTTTTCTATTTGAATATATTTTAAAATGTAATTTATTCCTGTGATGGCAAAGCTGAATTTTCAGTAACCGTTACTCCAGTCTTCAGTGTCACATGATTCTTCAGAAATCATTCTAATATGCTGATTTGATGCTCAAGAAACATTTCTTCTTATTATTATTATTATTAATGTTGAAAATAGTTGTGCTGCTTAATATTTTTGTGGAAATTGTAATAAACTTTTTTTTAGGATTCTTTGCTTTAGAGAAATCATTTGTAACATTTTAAATGTCTTTACTTTCCTTTTTGATCAATTGAATTCATCCTTACTGAATAAAAGTATTAGTTTCTTTCAAAAAAAATATTAATGGACATTATGTATTTAGTTTTTCTGTTGACTACATATCCGTAATAAATGTGACTATATGAAAAGATGTGACTATAAAGTATTAAACTAATATTTTAACGTTTACTCGTCAAGATCCCTGTGTTGTGTTGTGTTGTGATTCGCTGCTGATGATATGATGTGAACAATGTGTTTATGGTGTTTGCCTTCAACAGAAGTATCCAGTAAAAGAACTGGCCACTGATGGGAAAGACGTCATCTGGGATAGCAAGAGGGGCTTCATCCTGCCTAGTCATGTGGTCAGCTATGCTGGGGTGGTCTACTGCCAAACCACTATTCGAAATGAGACCTATCAGTCCTCACCTTACATTGTGGCTGTCGTAGGTAAGCAAAAAAAAAAAAAAGACAAAAAGTTTATTTGGAAAGGTGAATGTTGAATGCATGAAGTTCTGTAATTAAGAAATATGATATGACCATGTTTTGTGCATCTGACTTATTATTTATTTCAGTTTTGCAAGCATGTCAGAAATGATAAAACTGTTTTTGAGGAGGCAAGATTGCATTTTTTGAGACTGTAGAACAATCTGGTGTGAGATTAGCTGCCCTGGTCTCAAGAGAACAATGCTCCACCCGGCACGCCCCTTACTCCCCTTCCCTCTTCCACAGGATACAAGATCCATGACCTCACCCTGAGTCCAGCTCATGAGAGGCTAACGGTAGGGGAGAGGCTAATGCTAAACTGCACCGCTCACACCGAACTCAATGTGGGAATTGACTTTCAGTGGACCTTTCCTCATGAGAAGGTCAGTAACTTGTTCAGAAAAGTTTAGTATAAGTTAACCTCAATATTCAGCATTTGTGACATAATTACCACAGAAAAAAAAAAAACCTGTACTAGCCCCTGGAGTTATTTTTTTACTTGTCTCCTTCCAGTCCGGTGATGAAAAACAGCCAAAAACACAGTCTAAACAAAAGCTGTCTGTTACGTCTTTATTTGATAGCAGGTGTGTGACAGCTTGCCTCTGTTGATGTATGAACCATAAATGGTGTCAAATAACTAGATCTTCACCTATATAAATATTATTACAATTTAATAATAATTTTATTTGACAGTTTTAATTTAAATTTTTTTCTGTTTTTTTATATTTTAAAATATAATTAATTCATGTTGTGGCAAAGCTGAATTTTCAGCAGCCATTACTCTAGTCTTCAGTGTCACATGATCTTTCAGAAATCACTCTAATATGCTGATTTGGTGCTAAGAAACATTTCTTATTGTTATCATCAATGTTGAAAACAGTTTAAAATCTTTGTGAAAAATGTAATACATTTGTCAGGATTTTTTTATTAAAAATGTTCAAAAGATCACAGATATATATATATATATATATATTATTTTATTATTTTAATGGAATACATTTCTAAATTGTAATATTTTCTAATATTTATGTGGTAAGTTACATTTTGTAATACATGCATAACTTGCATTGACCCCAGAAGATTCCTTTCTAATTTATCATCAGCTAATCTTTTCTGTGTGATATCTGGCTGCTTAGCTATGCTGACATTTATGTTTTACTTGAGACACTTCAATCATAAACTCAGTTTGATACGTTTCATATTTTTACAATTTCATTTGATTTTATAATTTGATTCAGTCCAGTCCAGTCTGGCTGATTTTGTTGGATTGCAGTTCCATAAAGAACACTGTGCATTTCTCAGGCTGGTTTTAAACCATCTGTCTCCTCTTGCAGAGAGGCATCAACAGCTCAATACCAAGGTCACGCTATGAGACCAAATCATACAAGAAGAAGCTGTGGAACTCCTTAGAACTGTCCAATACTCTCGTTGTAGAGAATGTGACCGTAAATGACACAGGAGAGTACATCTGCACAGCCTCTAGTGGTCAGATGCAGAAGATTGCCCGAGCAGCCCTCATCGTCTATGGTATGTGCTTTTTTTGTCATCAACTTAAACAAAATAGAGCATTATATACCGGTAATTGAAAACATCTACATTTCAGTGTGCTGGCACATCTAAGCCACTTATAAGCTGCTTGCATAGGTAGCATAAAGTCCATATGTTTCACAATACAAATAATACAATAATACACAAATACAATGCTTTAATACATTATGCTAATGTATTGATTGATATTTCAGAGAAACCATTTATAGCGCTCAATGATCAGATGTTGCAGACTGTGGAGGCAACTGCTGGCCAAGAAGAGGCAAAAATCCTGGTTAAATATTATGCTTATCCAGAGCCCTCTGTCAAGTGGTATGTGATTAGTGTAAATAGAGTGTGATATTATATTATATTATATTATATTATATTATATTATTTAATGTGTCTATAAAGAGTAGATTAGGATTCTGTGCAAGTCAGGCTGAACTTGCATGAAATATTTTTTCACCCTTGTCCATCCAGGTATAAGAATGATCAGCTGATAGTGTGGAAGGATGAGTACAGGATGAAGCCCAACAGAGGATCTCTCACAATATATGGTGTTACAGAGAAGGATGCTGGGAATTACACTGTTGTCATGACAAATAAGATTACCAAGGAGGAGCAGAGAAGAACATTTCAACTATTGGTTAATGGTATCTCTCTTCTCTTCTCTTCTCTTCTCTTCTCTTCTCTTCTCTTCTCTTCTCTTCTCTTCTCTTCTCTTCTCTCCTCTCCTCTCCTCTCCTCTCCTCTCCTCTATTTGACTGTTAACTTGTGTGTTTATATATACAGTTCACCCTAAGATCTTTGAGAAGGAAGTGCCGTTGGATCGAGATGTTCATATGTATGGCAGTAGCCCTACACTCAGATGCACAGCTAGCGGAGGATCCAGCCCTGTCACAATGCAATGGCAGTGGATGCCGAGAGAGGACTGCCCAGTCAGATTTCTGTAAGTCATGTGTCACATGGTTTAATGCTGTTCTTGTTTTGCTAATATAACCTGTCTAATACAGCCAAGACTGTTAAAAATAGAAACTTAATGTCGGATAAATGTGTCATTCATGTGGTAACATCTTGAACTAGTTTTATTCAAGTAAATTTATTAAAAATATTAATTAGTATAATTAATTAATATTCAATTATCCTGATATAATTAGGATAGGAAAGTTAAAGTTATGTGAAGATATCGATTGCACATGCCACATTTTACAGTTTATACACACATATGCAATTTTTTTGTTAGCGTTTTACCAACATATTATTTTTGCTTCAGTGCAAGGTGATCATTTTCTCTTTAATCATACTATATTATACGTACTGTACTATTATCGTACTATATTATGAAAAGAAAAAAATCTAACATCATAGGTGTGACATAGTGTACTGTACACCAGTATACCCAAACATATGTAGAAGTATGTTTCTTGTTCTCTCTGTTCTCTATTTATCTGCATTTTGATGAAATGTAATGAAAATGCTAAAACGCATATATCACAGCAAAAACAGAATTTCCTCATGACCTCACAAACAAGTGTGCTATTAGGAGGCAGCAGAAACCAAATAAATCTGCTGTAGCAAAACCTTTCAAAATCATACTCCCTAAATGCCAACATTTAAAAAGAAAACTAAAAATTAAATATTCTTCCTGTATTTGTATGGGGAAGTCAGTTACTGTTTTGCTTAAGTTGATAATATCATTAGTCATTGTTTTTGCTGACAAAACACGCACCGAATGAGAATGTTTGCATGTCCTTGTTTGCTCAATGCTTTGGCATTTTTGTGTGATTGGATTTTCTATTCATTCCAAGAGAAGACATATCAGAACTGTGCTTGCATATTTGTTCCTGGTGTTCAAGTGTGTCCCACAGTGCAATTCATTAGCATATTGTGCTCTAAATGGGCATTCATCCTGAAACAACTATTGTGATTGGGCCAGCCAGTATGACTTGCTGCTTTGGTTAGAGAGATCTGTTATGCTAAGAAATCAGCTCCTGTGAGTTTTGGTTGAATTGTGACTTTGATTGGCAGCCTGCATTCACAGAACATCACTTCCAAGGATGTTGTGATCATGTAATGAGTGTTCAGGGCCAGGCATCACGCGAGCCTTATCTTCAGATTGCACCCTCACCTACTTCCGTAGTCCTCATCACAACTTCCTGTTGTTCTAAAAGCAGACACATTCAAATCCCGTGTCCTTGATCAAACATGAAAATAACACAATGTCTGTCACTGCGTCCTACTAACAAGAGTTCACCCTCATCCTCACCTTTCATTACAGCTTTTATGTGTCCTATTTTTGTGTTTGTCTTTTTTTCATCTCTTTTTCCTTTTACCGCTCTTTCTCTGTCTCGTCCCCGCTGACCTACATGAGGTGCTGATGTCTAACCCAAGTCTAAATCTGTAAATCTGATGTCTGTTTATTGACATTTATATTCATTCCCATTGCTCATAATTATGGCAGACAGAGGTGTAAAGAGTACCTGAAAACCCTGTCTGTGAAACCAGGCCTTAAAGTATCTGATTTTAACAGTACATAAGCATTTTACTTATACTAACTATAGGCTCAAAGATGCACTAATCAAAGAGACTTGCCAGTGAAAAACTGTAATGTTGTGGAGAAGCTGGGGAAAACAGGCAGAGACAAGAATCTATGTGCAGGTATTTAATGGAAAAACTAGAACAAACAATAAACCATAAACCAAAAACCACAGGGAACAGGGAACAATGAACAGAATGACAGGCAAACAGACAACCATTACATTCAACAACTCACAAGAATCTAAAGAAATACTAGGGCTATACATATATACAAAGGGGGCTAACAAGCTTAACAAGATAACAAGAAACACCTAGGGAGACTAATCAAGGAGAACCAATGAACAAATGGACTACAATCTGACTACAAACGGATTCCACGGACACCACGGGAGACAGGAAGTGACATAAAAGTCCAAGACAAGGCACAGAGAACATGGAACAAAAACAAGAAAGAGAAGATTTGTGAGGAGAGCAATCATGTTTATTTTATAAAACCAAAATAAAACTGAACAACTGAATACATTTTTGCAAAATTGCAAAAAAAAAAAAAAATATATATATATAATAATAATAAATGAAAACAAAACAAAAACAATATCCTTCAAAAGGTTTTCTTCAGTATAACAGATACATAAAATAATGTTAAGTAAAATTAAAAAGTCAAAGCCTTCTTGCACTGGATGTGCTGGTTTCGGCCTCATTGCCGGCTGCAGTCATGTCCTCATCTCATATATAAAACTCCTGTGATTCACAACTACTTGGTACGGAACTTTCATTCACGTAAAGTAGCCTTGTTGACAAGTTTGGGTGAGTAAGGGCAAAACACACAAGATATAGTACTTTCAGTGCATTGTAGTTGGCGATATCACTTCTTAGCAGAAATAAACTGCTGCAGAAAAAGTTAGGTGCCATGCCAAATGTAATGTGTAATTGCAACGCTCATTACAAATGTAATGGAGTAAAGAGTACAGATACTTATTCAAAAATGTAGTGAAGTAGAGAGTAAAAGTTGCTAATATCTTTGATACTCAGTAAAACTACAGAGTATCCAAAAAGATCAAGTACAGTAATTGATTACATTGACTCAAATACTTTACACCTCTGGTGGCAGAAGTGGAATTAGAGAGGAACAGAGTCAGTTATGGGATAGTCTAAATTTAGACCGTTAATAATAGGTGCATTGTTGTTGTTGATTCAGTTTGGAGTTTTCTGTTCCTGTTGGAGATATGTAGCTAGATAGAGGTGTTTATTTCTGTCTGCACGTTCTCATTTGAGATATGGATCCTCATGTCTTTGTTAAATGTGAGTATATAAAATGCTAATAAATATATATATATATATATAGAGAGAGAGAGAGAGAGAGAGAGAGAGAGAGATAACAATACTGATGGTACAATATTTGTAGTATAATAATAATAATAATAATAGTTATTAATGCAACAATATAATATAAAAATAATGCATTAATTTAAAAAAAAACATTTTGACAGCATAAAAACTGGTATATCATATTATTCTATGTTATTCACAGACCTAAGTCAGACCAAAGTGTGGTGAAGTGTGACAAGTGGAGGGAGATATCAAACAACACAGGGAAGAATCCCATCATCAGCCCCACATCTGTCATTGATCGCTCTCTTAAGGTAAACATCAATTCCAGTACTGTGCTGTGTTTAGAACATGCAAAAAATTATTTCCAAACATAAAATATACTCAGAATAGGATTCAAAATCTGGTTATAAACCTTAAACAAAGAAATGTTAGGATGTACTGTAAAATAAATAAGATTCTGCACTATTTCTAAGTCACTAATCAAATAAGTGAATGTACAATATGAAGTGCTTTGTGCAGATGGTCATATGTTTTTACTTCCATTGAAGCTCAACATACTCTGTGGATCATCATCACAAATGATGCTGGAGAACATGATCCTCAGATTTTAAACAAACTTGTTGAGTTCATGAGTGTTACTGTCATTAAAGCGAAAAGGGGACAAACCAAATACGAAGACAATTTGAAATTCACATACATTTTCAGTTCAAGTATTTACTAAAATTTGTAATCAAAATGCAAAATTTTCACTATAGGTCTGAGACTTTTGGACCCCACTGTATTATTGGTTAATCTTGGTAAATCTGACTATAATTTAATTTTTTTAAATCATCCTCTGCCTTTGATGTCATTTTGATTATCTGATTGTTCTCCAATAGACTATCAGCACACTGAAGATCCAGAAAGCAGTTGATCATGCCCTCTACAGGTGCATTGCCTCCAATAAGATGGGAGTAGAAGAGTGGGTCATTGTGTTTCAAGTAGCTCGTGAGTGCCTCCAAACCCTGACACAATCTCCACTCTACAGCCCAACTTAAACTATTGAAATCGAATTTTAAGCAGTGGATAAATCTAAACTTTCGATGTTTGTCTTTCTCACAGGTTTCCTCAACCTAAGCATCCTCCCCTCCAGCAGCCCTATTGAGGGAGAGGATGTGGTAATGCGCTGTGTAGCTGATCGACTGTTGTACTCTAACATGCGTTGGTATCGGGTAACAAGCGCAGCCAACCCTGATGCCTCTCCAGCAGCCGTGCCCTGTGATACCGTTACCCTTTCACCTCTCCACCAGACCAATGTCACCATATCAGGCCTGCAGGGCACCAATGCAACACTGGACCTGCCCATACCAAATGCCACATTGATGGACCAAGGCCTGTATGCTTGCCAAGTAGAGAACGTGGGCACCAGTGAGAGAACCTGCTTACTTCACAACCTCAGACTCAGAGGTTAGTCGATAGCTTTATATTTTCAGGAAACTTGTTTTCGAAAGTGAAGTGATGTGTAGGGGAGCAGTTGGGGGTTCGGTGACTTGCTCAAGGGTTTCACCTCAGTCGTGGTATTGAGGGTGGAAGAGAGCTCTGTACATTCACTCCCTCACCTACAATCCCTGCCGGTACCGAGACTCGAACCCGTGACCTTTGGTTTACAAGTCCGACTCTAACCATTAGGCCACGACTGCACCAATGGATCCAGCCTTCCCTGTTGCTCAACGGCAAAGGGATGTCAGGAAACTTGTTTGTAATTTTATTTGTTGGTTACGCTAGTGGTGCAGAAATCGCACACTTAATGGACTATATTTAGTTCCATTACTCAATTTGCTTAAGTTCAGATGGGATATATTGCAGAAATCATGCACAAGCTTGAATGTTCATCACAGATTAGTTTATATCTTTCTGCAGCTCTTGAGATGTCAAGAATTGTGACCAATCTGACTGCCCAGAGAGTAAATGTGAGCGACTCTACCACTCTAGTGTGTGAAGTGTCCGGCACACCAACCCCTACTGTAGTTTGGACTAAAGACAACCAGACTGTCACGGAGGGATCAGGTGAGCAAAATAAAACTATCTATAAAATTACAAAAATATTATAGGTGTAAGAATAAGCAACTCTCACTATGCCTTATGGCTGGAAATGAATACATTATGTGACTTTTGCCTTTTTTCAAAACTAGCTGAAAATGGCAGAGCCAATATGCAGATTTTGGATAGCCATAGTTGACAGATTTCACAGAAAATCATATTGCGTATAATAATGGCCACAGACTCTGATTTTCCACCTCCAGACTATGAATCAATTCACACGGAGGATATCAATCATGTTTGATATTTTGGGATGATTTTAGACTGCATATTGTTTTCATTTGTTATGTGTCTTTTACAAATGAGGCACATGTTTTCTACATGAGTTTGTTGGTAGTAGTGTGTGATTCTCAGTTGATTAGTGTGTGATGATAGTGTGTTTGAAATGATAGTGTGTCTGTAACCATTTAGAAAGTGTATAATGCTTAGTGTTTTAAAATCTGCTCAGATTAAAAAAAGTAATGTAATGTATTCCATCCTTAAGTTTTCTGCTGAACTCTGAACTCAACTCTTTTTGTTTGACCACAATTCTCAGTCTTGAGAAAACAATTAATTTATTGTTTAGTTATGCTGAATCTCGAAGTAAAATCAGTTTAGATCTGGGTTCCAGCAGTGGAAACAAAACCAGTGATGTCAATATACAGTGGGTACGGAAAGTATTCAGACCCCCTTAAATTTTTCACTCTTTGTTATATTGCAGCCATTTGCTAAAATCATTTAAGTTAATTTTTTTTCCTCATTAATGTACACACAGCACCCCATATTGACAGAAAAACACAGAATTGTTGACATTTTTGCAGATTTATTAAAAAAGAAAAACTGAAATATCACATGGTCCTAAGTATTCAGACCCTTTCCTGTGACACTCATATATTTAACTCACGTGCTGTCCATTTCTTCTGATCATCCTTCAGATGGTTCTACACCTTCATTTGAGTCAAGCTGTGTTTGATTATACTGATTGGACTTGATTAGGAATGGCCCAGCCAGAGCCCTGACTTAAACCCAATTGAGCATATCTGGAGAGACCTAAAAATGGCTGTACACCAACGTTTACCATCCAACCTGACAGAACTGGAGAGGATCTGCAAGGAGGAATGGCAGAGGATCCCCAAATCCAGGTGTGAAAAACTTGTTGCATCTTTCCCAAAAAGACTCATGGCTGTATTACATCAAAAGGGTGCTTCTACTAAATACTGAGCAAAGGGTCTGAATACTTAGGACCATGTGAAATTTCAGTTTTTCTTTTTTAATAAATCTACAAAAATGTCAACAATTCTGTGTTTTTCTGTCAATATGGAGTGCTGTGTGTACATTAATGAGGAAAAAAAATTAACTTAAATGATTTTAGCAAATGGCTGCAATATAACAAAGAGTGAAAAATTTAAGGGGGTCTGAATACTTTCCGTACCCACTGTAGTCTTACAGTGCTGCTGTTACTGCATGCCACAAAAATATTAATTAACTTTGGCAAAGTTGTAATAGGCAATTGTTACTTTAAGAATCTATGTCTACCTGATCTGGCCCTTAAAATTAATTATTTATTGATATTAAATGATATTTGTTGACTTGAGTAAAACCAGTTCATTTAGATGTTATGAAAAGCACATTAGTTAGGCTACCTGACAAAGCATTTTTACAGTGACAGTAATGCTCATGTTTTTCTGTTGTAAGGTGTGATTCTGAAACAGTCAAATCGTGTCTTAACCATCCAACGGGTGAAAAAAGAGGACAGTGGTCTTTACATGTGTACGGCCTGTAACCAGCAGGGCTGTGACTCTCATGAGGCTCGTATTACTGTAGAAGGTGAGTGTGTAAACAAAGCTTTGCTTGATTTTTTTATTTTATTTTATTGGTTTGTAGAATTAAAGAAAGGGTAGTAAGGACATAAAAAAAAAAAAATCTGTGAAGTTATGCAATACATTAATATAATTTGTTTTTGAAAAAAAATTATCTTATGCTTTCCAAGGCCTTCATTTATTTGATCAAAACAATACAGTAAAAACAGTAATATTGTGAAATACTATTACAATTAAAAATAACTGTTTTCTATTTTAATATATTTTCAAATGTAATTTATTCGTGTGATTGCAAATCTGAATTTTCAGCAGTCTTCAGTGTCATATGATCCTTCACAAATCATTCTAATATGCTGATTTGGTGCTCAAGTAACATTATTATCAATGTTGAAAACAAATGAACATCATTTATTTAAAATATAAATATTTTGTAAATGTCTTTACTGTCACTTTTGATCAATTTAATGCGCCTTTGCTCAATATTAATTTCTAAAAAAAAAAAAACACTGACCCCATTTGAATGGTACTGAACTTTTGAATGATAGTCTGATACCAAAAGATGGCAGGTAGATTCATAGTAGATTGTCAGTTATTAATCGACATGTAAAACATCACATAGTAGCCACACTTTTAAAGACCCCATTTTAAGAAGAGACATTCTCTGAACATGTCATGGTTGTGAGGCGAGCTCAGTCTTCCACTGACTTTTATCCTCATTGAGATTTTGTTGTAATCAAGGCCTTGTGGCAATAATAGCTCTCTTTTTAGTCTGTCAGGAAGGGGGCTCTGTTAGTATACATCCTTTAGGGAGTGCTAAAAGAAAACAAAGCAAAATCCCAGAACAACCCTCTATATCACTCTCTGTCACACACATTTTTCCCAGTGACTTACATCTTTGTATGGTTCCGCCTCTTTCCTCACACACATAAAGGACAGAGAGTGCAAAGGAGCACAAATAACAGAGACATACTCATTGTGTATGTGACTTGTTTTTCTGCATCACTGTTTCTTGTTGTCACTGCAAAGGCGACTGTCAGGCGACAGTCACTAACAAACCTGTTCCTACAAAGAGAAAGAAAAAGTAAAAAATAAGAAGAGAGAGAAATAAACTAAGTCATGTAGTGATCCACTGAGCAGTTGCATGTTTTAATATAGAAAAGAGAACTTGGTAGTACTTTTCATTTAATGTGAATTGGTTCCTGCTGGTTGACTTTGGCTTCATGTTGCTGTTCACTCTTCACGCTTATTTTGATTGGATGAAATATCAGGTCAGCAGACCATTCACATTCCTTGCTCTTGTAGCCATCATACACGCCCAGCAGCATACAAATATTTCCTGTAAACTAGGTTCTTCCAGACAATTTGTGCCTCCCTTTGCTATTAATATAAAATGAAGAAGGATTTTTCCAGTTCCTCTCCAAAATTAAATATTTATCTGGTTAAATAGGATCTATCTATCCATCCATTCAATTTTGGTTAAATCTTGTCTTTTTGTCATCTTTTTTTGTGTGATTTCTGATTGATCATGTGACCCATTTCACAGGCGCAGAAGAAAAGATGAATGTGGAATTGATCATGCCTATCGGTGCCGTGGTCATCGCCATGCTCCTCTGGCTCCTCATCGTCTTCGTTATCCGTAACAGGAAGCGGGTAACATTCCATCTCTTTCCCTTTTCCTCGTTTGCTTCCCCTCTCTCATTTACACGGACAGGCGCACACTCCACTCTCCTGACTGATCAGAACTGACTACCCGGACCTCATCTCTATTGTATGCTCAGCCCACATTCTGCTGCGATGTGCCAGCCGTGGGCCCTAGTCCTGCTGTACCCCAGCCTTAATTCTGCCTCTGAGTAATCATAGTGGCTTCCAGTAACTCATTAGTGGGCGTCTTTATAATGAGGGCTTGATTCTGGGAGACTCAAGCAGGACAAAGTTGAAGGTCTTGCTCTGTGTTTGTCATTCAGTCATGCTCTTTCTCTCCTTTTGACTCTTATCCCATTTTGTCATACACTCAACCTTTCCATCCTTTCTTCTTCTCTCTCACAGCCTAATGATGGAGATCTGAAAACTGGCTACCTGTCAATCATTCTGGACTCAGATGATATGCCAATGGATGAGCACTGTGAGAGACTGACCTATGATGCAAACAAGTGGGAATTCCCACGTGATAGACTGAAGCTAGGTGAGACTTGGCTAAATGTGAGAAATAAAACGACATCAACAATAATAATAATAAAAAGCCTAAATACTCAGGGGTTAAATTAACCAGGAACAATCTGGAATGGCTTTACAGTACTTTTGATAAAAAAAATAAACATTAAGTGCAAGAATTGTACCACTGGACCAAAGTATACTATGTAATAGTATGTAATATGACATTTATTCATTCATT
Organism: Sinocyclocheilus rhinocerous; assembly: GCF_001515625.1. NCBI lineage: Eukaryota > Metazoa > Chordata > Actinopteri > Cypriniformes > Cyprinidae > Sinocyclocheilus > Sinocyclocheilus rhinocerous. Next base: position 846,413 of record NW_015655565.1, on the reverse strand, counting down.
CATTTATTTATTTATTTACTAGGCTTCAGTGATATTTTTATATGTATCTATATTTATGTGTGTAGTATTTATTTATTTACCAGTCTTCAGTGATATTTTTATATTTATCTGTGTAATATTATTTATTTATTTAGCTAGATATTTGGGTATCTTTACATTTATATCTTTATTTATTTGTATATGTGTGTATTTAATTAGAATTATCATTTTGTTATTTTTCTTTGCGTTCTAATATGAGAAAATATATGCATTTAGTAGGGTATCTTTACATTTATATCTTTATTTATTTGTATATGTGTGTATTCAATTTAGAATTATCATTTTGTTATTTTTCTTTGCGTTCTAATATGAGCAAATATATGCATTTAGTACCATCATAACAGGGTGTCAAAATGTTATGGAACATATTATTCATCTTTTCTCTTCTTGGGGATGGAGAGCTGAGCATATCAAAACTTGCCTAGAATCACCATCAGATTTTAGGCTTCAGACAAGTCCCAATTTATCCTCTGCAAACAGCAAAAATATTTGTACAAAATGTTACTATAAATCTACATGCAAGTGTTCACAAATGTCTAATACTATGTTTTCCAGGAGAGCCGCTGGGCAGAGGGGCATTTGGCCAAGTTGTGGAGGCGACCGCATATGGTATTGAGAAGGCCACCACCTGTACTACAGTAGCAGTGAAGATGCTCAAGGGTATGAGGAATCTGTTCACTGGCCTTAAACTGACTTCACCTATCTTTCATATAACACTACTGACTGCAGCATTATCAATCTCCAACAGAGGGCGCTACCACCAGTGAGTATCGTGCTCTGATGTCTGAGCTGAAGATCCTCATCCATATCGGTCACCATCTCAATGTGGTTAACCTTCTAGGTGCTTGCACCAAACCAGGAGGTGAGTGTCCTTTTAAAACTTTGACAGAAATGACTTCTGTAGTCCTTTCTGTGAAGTTTGCTGCAGACATGTTCTTCATGTGTGTGAATATTCATAGCAAGAAATGTGTCAGAAATGCCACAAAGTGGTTGTGCATTGTTGAGAAGAACACAGTGTGCCTACATTAAAGGCCTTTCCTCTTCTTCCTCTCTCTGTTTCCTACTTCAGGACCCTTGATGGTGATTGTTGAGTACTGTAAACACGGTAATCTCTCGAGCTATTTAAAAAGCAAGCGAGGAGAGTACAGTCCCTACAAGGTAAATTCCATCATAACCTAGTGCTACTAGTAAAGTCAGGCTGTGATGTGGTTTTGAAGATCTCAGCTCCTCTTTTAACAATGTCCTCTGATGTGGTCAGATTGATTCAAGTGCCTTATGTAAGACATTGGGAAACAGTCAACTGTAAGGCCTTTAAATGTTGTTCAAGGTTGAAGGTGTTATGAAGTGTACCTGACATGTTGGCACTTCTTGACCCTGACAACAACATAAACTGATCCACGCGTGTTTTGTTTCTCAGAAGCGAATGTCACGGATGCTGTGCAGGAGGGAGGTACAGCAGGAAGAGGATTTGCATGAGGGGGATCTGGGTCTGGGAACCAGCACTCGGCTGGACATCTGCACCGGCACCGCTGTGTGCACCAGGATGGGAGAACAGACCTCCACGACCCAGCTGCAGGATGAACAAGGTACAGTATATTAGTCTGTTGGATACTCTGTACTGTCTCTGGACGAAGATAAAAATGGCACATTTAACAAAGTTATGGAAACTGAATCAAATGTTTAAATTTAGTTCATTCAGATGTTACCACATGAAGCATATATTTTAGGTCATGAAATACACTTGGGAAGTTGACATGTCTTGTGCTGTGTCAACTCCATCTAAATGCTATACTCCATCTAAAACGTATTTAGATGAATAAATAAATAAACAAATAAACAGCATGATTATTTTATTATTGATACTAATTATTCAAATTATTAAGCAGCTTTAATGAGCTCATTATTTAAGAACCTACAGTATTTCAGAATTTGTCACATTGTAAATTAATAAATTAAACATTTGTATTTTTATAATAAAAACTGCAAAACATAAAATAGATAAATGAATAAACAAACAATATTATAATTTTATCAATAATAATAATTATTCGCATTATTAGGCAGCTTTAATGAGCTCATATTTGAGAAAATAGATGGAATGTTTGTAAAAAAAAATTATTTGTCGCACTAAAAATGAATAAAAAGTTCAAATAAAATTAATTAAACCGCATAAGCTTTAATAAGCTCATATTATTTGAAAAAAATATATAATATTCGTACTTTTAAATACTAATTTATCACACTGTAAATTAATAAAAAATAAAAATATATAAATATAAAATATTTCAAAAATAAAATGAATGAATAAAACTAACAGTAAATGTTAACCTAAAATCTTCAAATTTAAAAAAAAAAAAATATATATTTATTGTGTCATCTGCTGATGTATAGAGAGTTCAGACTGGGATCACTTGACGATAGAGGATCTCATCAGCTATAGCTTCCAAGTGGCCAAAGGCATGGAGTTCCTAGCCTCTCGAAAGGTAAAACTGAAACACACCACCATGGTCTGCGTGTGTGTGTATACTTTGGTCATTAATATTTACAATTCATTCAAGATGATTGCTTCAGTCATAATGCTATTTTGTGTTTGTAGTGTATCCATCGGGACTTGGCAGCCAGAAACATCCTACTTTCTGAAAACAACGTGGTGAAGATATGTGACTTTGGGCTGGCCAGAGATGTTTATAAAGACCCTGATTACGTCCGCAAAGGAGATGTGAGGACTCTTACTACACACACAGACAACTTCATTTCAGTTGTTCAGCGAAAAAGACTAAGTTATGCTTGAGCATTTCCTCTCTATCATCACAGGCTCGTCTTCCTCTGAAGTGGATGGCACCTGAGACCATCTTTGACCGCGTGTACACCACACAGAGTGATGTTTGGTCATTTGGTGTGCTGCTCTGGGAGATCTTCTCACTTGGTAACACAATATTGATATTAACATTATCAGTGAGCTCATTAGACAAGCATAAAACTACTTTAGTAGGGTGACATGTGTTGATGGCCCATCTTCTTTGGTGCAGGTGCGTCTCCATACCCAGGTGTGTGCATTGATGAGTCTTTCTGCAGGCGACTAAAGGAGGGAACCAGAATGAGAGCTCCAGACTATGCCACACCTGAGATGTAAATATACTTCACACTTTTAATATTGGTGTAAAATTAAAGGTCTGTGAAAACAGGCAGTCATAGTGTTTCCAATGGAAAATGGGCAAAAGTAGTAGTACCTACAAGTTTGTTTAATTTTGCTGGAAATATAGAAGTACTTTCATACTATTTCATACTGTTTATATAGCAGATGGATTTTATTCTTATTATTGAAATGAGAGATGTAGCAACTGACTGAAACCTGAAAATGTAATCAACCCCACCTCTTCCTTGTTAATGTTAAATTCTTCCAGATACCAGACCATGCTGGATTGCTGGCTTGATCGATCTAAAGACAGGCCAACCTTTACTCAGTTAGTTGAACATCTGGGCAATCTGCTACAAGCTAGCGCTCAACAGGTTAGACTTGACTCCAAGTATATGTTTTGTCTCATTCATGTGTGTTTAGTAATTGAGACATGGCTAAATAAATAAATATTTTTGTCTTGTTTTCCATTAAAAATATCTTAAATGATAAATTAATTAATATAAGATATTGAGACTTTTTTTCATTTATATTCTGAATTATTATTTTCTTTGCTCCATTGGCAAATAGTTTTCTCCTGTTTTTCCAAACCTAAACCAGTGTTATATTAGTATTATATAAATACTATTATATTATTTCTTAATAATTAGAATTAGCGTTGTTTATATTTTCAGTTTTCATTTTATTTTTTGTGTTTTTGTCATTTTAATATATCAGTTTTTTGTATTTCTATTCACCTTTAATTTTCATTTTAGTTTTAGTAATTTAAGTACTCCAACTTATTTATTTCAGTTAGTTGCCAAGGCAGCTTTTATAATTTTCATTTATAAAACTTTTTTTTAAGTTTTAATTTGACTTAATTTCAGCTGTATTATTTTTTTTTTTACTTAAAATAACAAAACAAAAAACTGCTGATTTAGATTCTTGCATCCCAGAAGTATTTATAATGATTAAAACTGTTCATTTTAAATGCTCTTTCTTTGTACAGAACGGTCACATGGACTGTGGAGTGGGCTTATCACATGAGCAAATGAAAGCTTTGGATCGGCAAGTGCAAAGGCCACTTAATTTCAGGTGACACATTCATGCTGATCTCGGTAGAGCTACAATCCAAGACAATTCCAGCATAATATTAACATGTTGATGCTTTTATCCGCAGCCCACTACTGCGATGTAAGAGTAAGGAGTCTTTAGCTTCTGAATCGTCCAATCAGACCAGTGGCTATCAGTCCGGCTACCACTCTGATGATGCAGAAGCCCCCATATACGCCAACGAGGAGATGATCCTGAAGAGAGACATTCGGATGAAACCTCCACTGCCCAAGAGAAATGACAAGTTCGGCGCAGAGGTCCGGTATAGTGCGCCCCCAGTTTAACATCTATAGCGCGTCAAACAGTCCTCCTCTTTATGTTATTTAGAACTTTAATGTAGTAGCTCAGCCAAAAATGAACATTTCAGGTTCATAATTTACTCACCCTCAAGTTGTTCCAAACCTGTATGATTTTCTTTCTTCTTCTGAACATAAAAGAAGATACTTTGAAGAATGTTAACCAAACAGTTGACTGTAGCCATTGACTTCCATAGTATGGAAGAAAAAAAATGCTACTATGGACGTGGCTACCAGCAACTATTTGGTTACCAGCATTCTTCAAAATATCCTCATTTGTGTTCAGCCGAAGATAGAAATTAATACAGGTTTGGAACAAATTGAGGGTGAGTAATTGATGACAGAATTTTCATTTTTGGCTGAACTATCCCTTCAATGTAATAGTTCGGCCAAAAATAAAAATTTGGACATCATTTCCTTACTTCTTTTTAAATCCTGTATGATTTTATTTCTTCTCTGCTCTATTTATAACAGAATGTCCAAGCTGCTCTTTTCCGTACAATGAAAGTGAATGGTGACTACAACAAGATTTTCATTAATTGCATAATACCTTAAATTACGCCTGGTTTTTCACATAAAGCTATCAAATGGCTTGAGAATATTTATAATACGAGACATATGAGCTACTTTTACGATGCTTTTACAATGTTTTTGTTCATTTTGGAGCTTGTCAGCCCTTGGTCACCATCCACTTTCATTGCCTGGTAGAATGCAGCTTTTTTTGTTCCTTAGAAAGTCATACAGGTTTAGAACAACATGAATGTGCATAAATGATGACTAATTTTCATCTTTTGCGAATGTTCCTTTCATGCTCATGCGACAGAACAGCCAAAGGGCAATTTCCTACCTAAAATGAGTAACAACCTTCTAACATTTCATCCCATATTAGGTTTTTCCTGCCATTACTCATAATGACTCCTGTATCGCAACCACATGACTGCATCATCCAAAAACAACAAACTCTTAAATTGGCTGTCGAGCTTTGATTGAGGTGCACCATTATCGCTTCTTTCGTAATTGTACGCGTAAAGGAACCACTAACTCATTTGAACTGTTAACTATTTCTTTTATTAAGAAAGCCTTAGCAATACAATCATGTTTACACAGACTGCGGAGCAAGAGTGGTCTCTCAGAGTGTCCACTACACTTCCTGAGCAAAGGCATGCCCTCTTCCTACCGCACAGGAAATAGCAACTGGATTGTCAGACAATTGAGTGTGTGAATGTTTTCCTTTTTTTTTTTTTTGTCTTCATCTTTTGCATTGTCTTTAAACGAATCGTGACCAGACTTGTTCTCCCCCAAGCAACAAACACTCTGTCTGAATTTTGTTTTCTCAGCTTTGTTTCTCGGTTGGCCTTTTGATTGTACAGTTTATAATGAGGGCCTTCTTTCTCTATTGAAATATGTCAGTATTTTGCCATTATGATTATATTATTTGGTTACACATCCATTAATGTAATTAGTTTTTTAAAATAAACACTCTTGCCAGTTAAAAACAACATTTACGTGTGCGTGTTTGCATGCACAAGACTGCACCGATCTTTTGTGACCCCTCTCTTCCTGTATCTGTTTCTCAGTGACCCTGATGAGACAATGTACTCGTATCTCCAGTTATTTGTGTGCGTCTGAGAAAACGGGACAATGCGTTTCAGCCTCTGTGAACAAGATTTGCTTTTTTATTCTACTAGCGTGTGCATTTTCGGGTTTCATGCGTTTGTATTTTTGTGTATGTGTGGGTGTGAACACTTGGGCCTGAGGAAACAATGCTCACACAGCCTTGCTGCTCTCAAAATGGCTGCCCAGAATAGCATGCACAAGGCCATCAAGGCGCAGTGAGATCTGCTCTCTGGGCCTGACTTTTCATCCAGCTATTGTTTACATTTATTATTGTATTAATAATAATGAAAAAACTAGGTTAGTTGATTCACATCATGTGTCCCTCCCATGGTGGAAACAACCTCATGAACACAAGTGAAAAAAAAAGTATTTAAATTTTTTATCAAATAATTTTTTTTAGTTTCATGTAAAATTAACATGAATTTATTAATGTCTTAGTATTCAGTTTGTCTCTATTTTGCTTTAATGACAGCAGCTTTCAAGCTACAACAACTCCACAGGTTTGATCATGTTTTCCAGCATGATAGTAAGAGTGCAGAATATGTCTACTTCAATATATATTTAATTAAATGAATCATTTCTGAATTTTAGAATATTGGATATACTGTATATATTTCATTTCACACACAACATTTATAATATTTGTTTTACTTCTTTTCAGAATCTTAAAAAAAATATTTCCTGGATTAAATTATTCTGTTTTTTTTATATAAAATATTTCTATTTCAACATTTATTTCATTTCACATGCAACATGTATTATATTTGTTTTATGTTTTACCCCAAGCTAGTAAACTTTGTTTCCTGGTTTAAATGAAACGTTTTTTAATTTTAGACCACAGTGTAAATTTTGTAATGAGAATTATATATTTCCTTTAAACATATTTTGCCTCATAACCTCTGTGTGCACTTGATATCTGGTGTTTGTGTAAGTGAATTGGAGGTTTTACCCTGCTCTGTTCCCCACTGTGTGAGGAAGCTGTGCTTACACGAACTTACTCTTTACTGGTGCCTGCAACTCCTGAGAACATCAACATCAAAGGACTAACCACAGTCTTGCTGCTAAACACAGGCGCAGATAAGGACATGTGATTTTAGTGTTTGCTCTGGGCCATGCACACATACATGCACATACTCTACAAGTTTTGTTCCAGAGTAAAATTGTCACAATCAAGAAAATGGAAATGCCATATTTTAAAACTCTTTATGTTCAAAAGACAATTATTTATTTCCCATTACTGTATTTAGGTTGCAACATGCAAGATGAGAGCACTCAGTTTTACAATTAGAATATTTTAGTCCTGATATTCTTACTAGCATCACCTAGAGATTAGAAATGGCTCCACATGTTGCTACAAATGCAATCTGTGAGTACCTGTCATGTCAGTGTGGATGTTTGTTCTGTAAAGTAGCCTAACAACACACACACACACACACACTGAACCCTGATATCTGGCATACATATCACTGGAAAATTATTGAGAGCTCTGGCAATGGGCCCAAAGTATTCACCCTCCAATGAAAATTAAAACGACTTATTCATGGAGATTAATTCAGAGAAATGGCAGTCCCTATAAATAGCAGAGTGTCCTCCATATTACTCTCATTCCATTGAAAATATACTACAGCATCATCCAAACCAAACCAAACGACCTCTTTAATATTTGTGATCCTGATCCATCAACTAATATGATCAGATGATCTTATTTTTCCATATACTTGCTTGCTTGAATCCATGCATCCAAGTTCTGGAAAAGGAGGAAAACAAATTAAGTTCTGCCCCCACCTAGTGGCGCATTGGGTGAGTAACATTTGATGAAGTTGGGTGACGACAGGAACAGTCCTTCTACGAAACTGAAATAAATAATAAATTAATATATAGTCTTAAAAAAACTAAAATAATTTATCTACTTAAACTGTTAATATGAAATATGGTGTACAAATAAATCATGCACCTTAGTTTCATGAAATTTTGTAAATTGCTTTGATCTGCCTAGCAACGCCTCAGTAAGGGTCTGAAACTATATACTCTAGTCTAGACCTACTGGCCTAACGTTACTTTAAAGAGTTCGTGAGCTGCAGACATAGTTTGGAATCCTTTAAATTAAAGAAAAAAAAAGAACACTTGAAGATACAAAATCAATTACTAAAGAGCTTATGAATATACGTCTGAAAAAGATGAAGCAGACGACAACAAGTGACTGAAAAATACTGAGTGGTGAACGTGAACCTGAAGAACTTGAGCAAACAAACCACAACACAAAGGTATAGAATGAAATTCATTTAATGTGACAAAACAACAACACAGCACGTTTTTGTAAATTTTAAAAAGATAATCTTTATATGGGCCACAGGGCCATGTCATAACAACATCCCTGCTGAGAAAAAAAAAATGGTTAGCTGGTTTTAGCTGGTAGTCCAGCCTTGTCATAGGTTGTCAGCAGGCTGGTTTTAGAGTTTTTTTTTTTTTTTGATCACTTCTTTAGCTGGTCAGACTGGTCTTAGGTGGTCAGGCTGGGAGACCAGCTTAAACCAGCTAAGACCAGCCAACCAGCTTAGGTTGGTTTTACCTGTTTTTTTTTCAGCAGGGCATTCTCCCTAATGTTGTGAATTCAGGCGACGAGCCTGTGAGGGTCTGAACTTGTGACACATGGTATGCAGGCATGTTGCTGACATCTAGAGTTGCTTTGCATCTAGAGATCATCATGACAGTCTGTAGCAGAGCTGATGGTGACCTAATATGAACAGAGCAGTGAGTTTAAAGGGGTCATATGATGTTGCTAAAAAGAACATTATTTTGTGTATTTGGTGTAATTAAATGTGTTTATGCGGTTTAAGGTTAAAAAAACACATTACTTTCCACATACTGTAGATTATTGTTTCTCCTCTATGCCCCGCCTTTCTGAAACATGTCGATTTTTACAAAGCTCATCTGCCTGAAAAGCAAGGTGTGCTCTGATTGGCCAGCGATCTAGTGCGTTGTGATTGGCCGAATACCTCAACAGAGCGACAGACCAAACATGGATCCAGCAGCAGTCTCCCCAGTCCACATGCACCAAGGACCACATTAGAAACTTTTTTGGACATTGCATATTTAACCAACCTGCCAGACTAAGCACTTACG
>NW_015655565.1:829516-836904 GCF_001515625.1 Sinocyclocheilus rhinocerous | reverse complement strand
TGAACCTTTGGGCGGCGTTATGCAAATCTTCCCACATTTTAGGTAGGCGTGGTTGACTCTTAACTTTTATAAAGAATATCTCTTTGGATTTGAGACTTTAGTCTTTGCAACTTTACAGATCTTCTTTATGCACCAAGAGCTTGTAACACTCCAAAGAGAAATGAAAAATTGAAATCTCATCATTTGACCCCTTTAATGTCGAGATCTGGTCATCTTTTTTCATTTGAAAACAGCTAGTGCTGTTAAAGTTTCTATCATAGGAAAGCACTTCAACCATGTACACACAAGAATATATATATATATATATATTTTTTTTTTTGAGCATGGACAAGTCCTTAAACAATTCATCCTCATTTGATATTGCTTTAAAGGGTTAGTTCATCCAAAAATTCAATTCTGTCATCATTTACTTAAACCTGTATCATGTTCTTGCTTCTGCTGAAACACAAAAGAAAATAATTACATTGTTGGTAACTAAACAGTTGGTTTTGGTGACCATTGACTTTCATTGTAGAACAAAACACATTTCTCAAAATATCTTCTTTTATGTTCAACAGAATAAAGACAATCTTACAGATTTGAAATGTCATGAGGGTGAGTAAATGATAACACTTTCTCTAGGGGGAGTATGTATCTCACTTTCCACCAGACTTCTTTGACATGACAGCCTATTAGGACTTGTAATCAACTGCTAGTCATGCTAGCTAGTCTTGCTGCTAAATTCCTCAAATATGAGGGCTACATTAGCACAGAAGACACACCAACACCTTCAGGCAAATTTTGTAAGGCACTATGGAACACGCGAGAGAGTATGTGAATTATGCTTTAATGGTTTGCATAATCAGTCTTGCTCTTGGATAGTTGTTCATGTCAAGAACAGAACATTTTATATGCATTCCAATATAAATCATGATTTTCCCCCCCATAGCAATATTCTTTTATCCACCACTTTTGGAGACTGACAGCTGCCCTGAGGATCATCTGTAAAATGATCTGGGAAATATGTAGACATTAACAGAACAGACACAATTTAAAGCTTTAACATTTTTAACATGCCATATCCAACAGTTTAAACTCTGAAATGATTATCACAGTGAATTATTAGAGGCCTCCCTCGTTTGGCGGTATTAACATAAAAGCATGCAAATTAAGTTCAATTCTAAAGTAACATTTGTACATCAACAGGACTCAGATCGCTTTAAAATAGTCCTGAATGCTTCACTTCATATGTGAGACTTGAGGCAGCATTCACAGCTGCACCTTGACTGAGTTGTGTTATGGTTTTACATTTTGATGGTCTGTGTTTAGAGTGCAGCCCAGTGTAAAAAGGTGATGTTTTGAAGAGTTTGTGATGGTATCTCTCTGTTGGCATCTTTATTGTCAAAACCACGTCATGGAGAAAACTGAAAAACATACCATCCCATTTTTTTTTTTCACACAAATGGAACTTAAAGTTGCGTTCGGCATTACACATAAGGAAATGAATAGTATTTTTGAAAATATGTTTAATGTATGCTCACATGTCACATCAGATGAAGACTCCAGTTAAAAAAAGTAGCTTTTTAATTTTTTAATGGCACACCATGTTGCGATCACATAACCATATATATATATATATAGGAATTTGTAAAAACATAAAGACAATAATTGGTAAATAATTTTATACAGTAAAATCTGTTTGTGTCCAATACACTGTGCACCTCAAATAGAAATGGCTAAATTTTAATTTCAGAGCTCCTTTTTAATAGAGCACCATATTGAGATCACATGACTAGCAAAAAACTACTTACTTTAGCTACATATAGCCTCCCTGTTATTGGACACTTACACTCACATAATAAATTAATCATGGATGAGTGAATTTTACATTTTGCATTTTAACACTTTTAACTTCAACAGTCAGCTATGCTACAGTTAATTCGAAGATATAATCTAAATATTTATTATTAATCATAACCAGTTATAATTAGTCATAAATATTTCCCTTGTTGAGCTGAAAAACCCTACATTAATTAAAGCACTAATTTGACACAAAACAGGTGTCATTTAGAATATATTTCCTGGACTTTATAAATGCATAAAAGCAATCTGATTTCAAAATTTCAGCTTTTTATGTTTCAGCAAATTGGAAGCTAATTTGTATGAATTCGTACAATTTCATTTGTACATTTTTGTACGATTCTCACCTCAGTGATGTTATGTTTAGGGGTGGGCCTTCATGCTTACTTTTTTCAGAAAAATTATATGTTTTTGTATGACTCACATCATATGAAGTCACCGCCTCTTAAAAAAGTTTCTTTTTTGGTGAGAAATTGGATAAATAAGAAGTGTTTCATTTTCTAGTTCATAGGAATCGGTAAAAGACAATTATTGGTAAATAACATATCAACTGCTACACTGTGCAGTTTAAATTAAAATGGCTAGATCTCCTCCATAGCAAACACAATGACATCACACTGAATATCTGTCACGTTACTGAACTAATTAGGCTTCTTATAAATAATTAGTGTTATTCCAGCTATCAGCAGCTGTAATCTGGGGATTACCGCAATCAGACTGAAGCAATTATGCTCCACAAACAATTCAAATCCACAGGTTATAGTAAGTGCAGTGAGTTGGACAGGATGTGTCCTCTCTCTCTGCGTCGGGAGTGTGTTTGCCACAGCTGTTTCGGGGAGGTCAGTAGGGAGCGATAGACTCGTCAGTGATAAAACTCACTTACAATCTCAAATCTTGAGTATGATGTAATAAATCTGAATAAGGGTTTAGATAGCTGGAGAGAGTTGCTGGATTTCAGGATGTTTGTCTTTTGTTTATTAATATATAGTCAGTCTGTCCCTGAGGACAAACGGACATAGTAAATGGAGCCTATACCTGTGTGTGTATGTGTGTGTGTGTGTGTGTACAGTCAGTGCCTCTACAGGTGTGCAGGAAGTAGCTCTCAGGTTGTCAATTCCACGAGTGTGAGTCTCCCATGTCACATTCCACTCATCCACACAGCTGTGTTTGAGAAAAACAACCTTGAACGGAAAAGACAAGCAAACTAATGAAGAGACAATAGTCCACCCCCACAGTACCGCTTATACACACGCACACTCTTTTGACATTGTGTGTGGAAAGTTCATTAAATCCCCTTGTTTTATTCATTGTATTATCCACTTGTTTTAGTAGGCATTAGGTAGTGAACAGACATGAGAACTTATTTCTGATTTGTGTATTTCAGATGTTTCTGTATTAGTCAGGGCCTGGCATTGTAAGAACATTGTCTGTGTGTGAAAGGTGTTGGCAAGGTAATCGCTGCCGAGTACAGTTTATTTGTCATTAAGACTAATTACACATGTGGGTTAACTGTTAGCGAACAAAAAAGAGCTTATTGTTTGAGAAAGTCCTTTTTTGATGTGTGCAAGTTTGAGTACAGAAACTAGCTCTATTTGAGCATAAATGGGATGGATAAGAGTACGATTTGTTTTGTTCTGCATTCACAATGCAGAATGTGACAGCTAGGAATTTGAATATGAAGTGAGTGTGAGACTATTATACTAATTTCTTTGGATTGGCTTTGTTATGGGTGAGCGAGTCGATTGTTTATGGCAAGAACAAGAGCTACAGAGATTTCCAGGAAAATTAGACATCCATAGACTGTAACCCTGCAATTTGTGTGAAAAGAAATGTCTTTTTACTGGCTGAAGCATTAGTAATGTGTGCGTGCACCAAAGCGATGCTTATTTCTGTGCTCGTGTGTTAAGTGTCTGTGATGGTTTCGGGTTGTTAGCTTGTGAATAGATTGTGGAGGAAGGAAAGTTGATTTCCTTGTCCTGTGTGGATCCAGAGAAACAGGATGTTTGTATGATGTCCACAAGAATGCTCAGTGATATGATAAAAGGTGACACTCTTCTTCTGAGGGTGTCTGATGAGTCTACAATCTACTGTATGTAGCCAGGATGCCCTGCAGGATGTTTTTGTTCCGTGTGTATTTTCTTTATCTCGTTTGAAGAATGTAATTTATGGTATGAACATACGTCATGGAGGCTTACTGACTTGTGTGCATTTGCATGAAAGGACTACTGTTGGCCCACCAGAATACATACATTTTAAAATAGGATAACTATTTTAACTGCAAGGAAATTTAATGTTTAACCAAAAAATACTGGCTTCTGTGCTATTATTCAAATAAATTGTCTCTATTATTAATTTATGCAAATATTCCTTAAACTTTATAATGTGTAACCGCACATTACTGAAATGTGTAACCTCTTTGAGTTTTCAGTGCTGAACCATTGGCTTATTCTTGATTTTCTGTATGCAACATTAATTGAACGTCCATCAGTCAGTCAGTCAACAGACAGAAATATGAAACAAATATGATGCACTACTGGCAACAATGAGACCTTTAAAACTTGATTACATTTTATTTTTCAGTTTTAACCAGAACCAATCCAACCAACAGCAACCTTGGTGTATTTATCTGACCAATGGCAGACAAGGTCATGTTCTGGAAACCTGTTCAAGTACTTTATTGTCATTGTGAGCACAACGAAATTTCTCTTTTGAATCCTCTCATTATAATGAACAAAGTGTGGACGTGATGCAAATAAGAGATTAATTGTGCAATGTAGAGAGATTCATTGATTATAACAGAATTTTCTGAAATCCTGATAAACTGAAATGAGTGACAGCTTTTCAGTGATTGTAAAGGGAGCGGTCTTTGCTCGCTTTCTTGTCTATACAGTATATAATCCATTCAGAATTTGAATAAGTTTTGTTCTTCATGCTGCTAAGAGGACCAACATGGCGTACATGCTTCCAAGTTTAGGGAGTGACATCTGCATGTAAATAGGTGATGCCCTCTCGAAATCGCAATCATTGACAAAATATGATATGTCAATTCTATCTATCTATCTATCTATCTATCTATCTATGCTTGACTTGATGCATGTAAATGGTTGTATAGGGTCGCGTCAATTTAAAGAGAAAAAAATACTGTTGCTCTTAAAAAAGTATGAAAACCACTGCAATAGGTCATTATTTTTGTAATTGGCTTGCTTATACTACTGACACAAAAATGACATGCCATACCTTTAAGTAAAAAAACAATATTTTTTAATTAAAAAAGACCAAATTTAGGCTGAATATTTGAGGCAAAGATCTAAAATCTCAAAATTGCAATCAACTACTGTATAATGTAGAAAAATATAAATGCCTGTTGACACAGCTTACACATATACAAATATTTTTCCTAAGTTTTAAATTAGTGAATGGAAATGCCAAAAAGATGCCCATGCTGAATAGATCTTTTGCAGTGCAGGTTAAGTTTCCAGATAAAGTGGCAAATCACGCTCTTTGGATCTTCTTAACTTACCTTGTTCATTATTTAATGGTGCAGTAACACCTGTTTCCCAACAAGCGCTTTATTTAGTAGAACCTACGTGCGCCATTACTGGATCTGTCAGGTCAAGAAGTGCAGAAAAAAGGCCCAAATGTAGCCATTATCTTCTGTAGTCTGTAAAAAATACTGTCAACCTAAGATATTTCAAAATATCTGCCCCTTCCCCCAGAACCACCCCTGACTAAAGCTTGTCTCTACAGAAGCATATTTTCCTGATGAAATCTTTATTACTCAACATTGTGTACTCAAAAGATGAGCGAAATTCATGGCTCATTTAACCTGTCCTAAATAGGATCTTAACATGGAAACTTGTGAAAAAATACCTTGAATGAGAGGGCTGGATATGAAGAAGCATGGCAGCACTTGTGCACGCTTTTCGTGTCTGAAAACTTCCCAAGTGGCCTCTGGAGTTTCAGAGAGCATTCCTGACTGAATCCTGTTTTAATAAAATGGCCTCTCAGTGGTCAGAAAACAACTTCCTTTATACCCACAACTTCTTATTGGAAATACCGTGAAGGTGGATGCCCTCAGCAGAAAACTAATAAAGAGAGAGATCCCATGGACTCAACTAAAAGAAAAGAAAATATTTTTAAAGTTCAACTGTGGGGCATGTGAACAATGGCTCAGAACCGGCTTTCTGACAAGATGCGCGTTAAATATCGCACGCGATTTATCGTGCAGCCCTAGCATCATATGACCCCTGTAAAAGACACAGAAACAACTTCTGATTTGTATAACTAACTATAATGCAGATTCATGGAGTCACTTTGCAAAGAAATAGTATTTGAGTAAACAAACGTAAGTTCATGGGGTTTCTTTATAATGAGAGTGGGGAAAAAACTCGGTGCGAGTGAACCGGACTGAACACACTGTGGCAAACTTATTGTTCAGTTGAATCCATGTTAACATTGAAACAATTGCCATTTTGGGGCCTAGAAAAAGACACAAAGACCGGAAATATAAACAGTTTGAATTTAAACTTTTTTTTTTCATTTGAGAAAGTATGGCAGAGTATAAAATTATTCTGTAGTTCAGCATGTTTTTCTTCTTTTGTTTGCCTAGACATACTATTTGTCTGGAGCAATTATTTATTTTAAAGGGGTCATGTTATAAAGAATCATATTTCCTTCCTTTTGAGTTCTTGATATACTGAATTGTTTGAACTTTTGAATTTGATCCCCAGTCCAAAAGGATAATTTATTGTAACTAAGGTGCAAAACTTCTGCAACTATCTGTCTCATAGATATTAGATATATTTCAGCCTCAATTGTTTTATGAATCTCTCACAGTGTGACACACTTGTAATTGATGTATGGGGCAGTTAAGTAGGCTGTGCATTTTAGCCTATGTAAAATGAGCACCGATTTAGAAGATTTTAATTCCAAGAACCTAGGAAAGAGAGAAATGGTGAGAGTTTTAGCTTAAAACTTGTAGGTATCACAGTTTAATGACATTTTAACTGTTTGAATGTCCATTAAATAAACAAACTGAAACATATTTTATAAAATGTATTTACAGTGATGTTTTTATGTAATAACTTGATAAGACTGTTGTGATAGATACATTCACACTTGTGCCTCTGTCAACATAGTCTGATTTTTATAACAAACATAACATTTTCAAAACATAACTCTATGTCTGAAATCTGAAGTGCAAATACATTACAGACAAACAAAGAATGACAAACTCAATGACAAACTCAATAGCAGTAATAACCAGGATGTCAGGTGAAGTGGAATGAGACTCTGGTCTCTATGAATTTACTTGCTTACTTGATTAAAATATACTGAAACTCTTTGCATCTTATATAAATTCTGTAATCTCTAGAATGTGCTTTAGCATTTTAATGCTTTACAGTTCCCTTTCGATACTTCACTCGTACTGCGTCTTGCTTAAGACGCATATGGGAAAAAGCCTTTTTTCTCCTGAACTGAAGCCTTTTCATTCACGCAGTGAAACTGCACGGCCATTGGTTCGTGCAGTGCTTAAAAAACGAACCAAT
>NW_015655565.1:825224-827797 GCF_001515625.1 Sinocyclocheilus rhinocerous | reverse complement strand
TTTTAGGGCTGCACGATAAATCGCATGCGATATTTAACGCGCATCTTGTCAGAAAAGCCGGTTCTGTAATCAGCGTTAAATCTCCATCACCTGCGGGCTTTCACATTGAGCAGCATTAACTACACAGAGCTGTTGTTCACTGACGAGCTGCGCAAAAAATCGCGCGAATATGAACGTGGTTTTGCGCAGCTCGTCAGTGAACAATGGCTCAGAACCGGCTTTCTGACAAGATGCGCGTTAAATATCGCACGCGATTTATCGTGCAGCCCTAGCATCATATGACCCCTGTAAAAGACACAGAAACAACTTCTGATTTGTATAACTAACTATAATGCAGATTCATGGAGTCACTTTGCAAAGAAATAGTATTTGAGTAAACAAACGTAAGTTCATGGGGTTTCTTTATAATGAGAGTGGGGAAAAAACTCGGTGCGAGTGAACCGGACTGAACACACTGTGGCAAACTTATTGTTCAGTTGAATCCATGTTAACATTGAAACAATTGCCATTTTGGGGCCTAGAAAAAGACACAAAGACCGGAAATATAAACAGTTTGAATTTAAACTTTTTTTTTTCATTTGAGAAAGTATGGCAGAGTATAAAATTATTCTGTAGTTCAGCATGTTTTTCTTCTTTTGTTTGCCTAGACATACTATTTGTCTGGAGCAATTATTTATTTTAAAGGGGTCATGTTATAAAGAATCATATTTCCTTCCTTTTGAGTTCTTGATATACTGAATTGTTTGAACTTTTGAATTTGATCCCCAGTCCAAAAGGATAATTTATTGTAACTAAGGTGCAAAACTTCTGCAACTATCTGTCTCATAGATATTAGATATATTTCAGCCTCAATTGTTTTATGAATCTCTCACAGTGTGACACACTTGTAATTGATGTATGGGGCAGTTAAGTAGGCTGTGCATTTTAGCCTATGTAAAATGAGCACCGATTTAGAAGATTTTAATTCCAAGAACCTAGGAAAGAGAGAAATGGTGAGAGTTTTAGCTTAAAACTTGTAGGTATCACAGTTTAATGACATTTTAACTGTTTGAATGTCCATTAAATAAACAAACTGAAACATATTTTATAAAATGTATTTACAGTGATGTTTTTATGTAATAACTTGATAAGACTGTTGTGATAGATACATTCACACTTGTGCCTCTGTCAACATAGTCTGATTTTTATAACAAACATAACATTTTCAAAACATAACTCTATGTCTGAAATCTGAAGTGCAAATACATTACAGACAAACAAAACTCAATGAACTCAATGACAAACTCAATAGCAGTAATAACCAGGATGTCAGGTGAAGTGGAATGAGACTATGAATTTAATGAATTTACTTGCTCAAGTGAAGTATCGAAAGGGAACGTACTCGGTTACTAACGTAACCTCGGTTCCCTGAGATACGGGAACGAGTACTGCGTCTGCTAGACGCATATGGGAAAAAAGCATTTTTCTCCTGAACTGAAGCCTTTTTCATTCACGCAGTGAAACTGCATGGCCAGTGGTTCGTGCAGTGTATTAAAAAACGAACCAATCGCTAGGCAGGGGGGCGGCAGGAGCCTATGGCGACGAAGCCCGCCAAAGCCCGCCAGAATGGGCGGGGCATCTGGCAATATAAGCGGGCGCTCGCCACAGGATTCCCAGATTTCTTCTCCTTCAGCGACGGCTCCACGCTCATCGCTGATCCTGAAAGCCTGCTCGCCGTTGACACGCCTTCGCAGCTGGAATCGGGACCTCTCAGCACAGCTGACCTGCTTCTCCGCCGCTACAGCGACGCAGCAGTTCCGGTCCGTTTCAGCAACCGGGTCTGAGCGATCGCATGCCGGCGTTGTGCCCGCGTGCTCGCTCTCCCCGTTGCACTCGGATCCGCCGCAGAAGGGCAGTGAGCTACGCGCTTACTGAGACAGAATGTTCACTCGAGCATGAGTCTCGCTCTTCTCCACTTGCGGACCGCCTTCACGGAAAGCAGCCCAGCTCTCCCATTTCTCCTCTCTCAGCAAGCCTCGGAGAGGGAAACAGCGGAGTCAGGGAATAAGCAGTCGGTCTGACTGATCTCATGCCGGCGCTGTGCCTGCGTGCTCTCTCTCCGTTGCACTTGGATCCGCCGCAGAAGGGCAGTGAGCTACGCGCTTTCTGAGACAGAATGCTCACTCGAGCATGAGTCTCGCTTTTCTCCACTCGCGGACTGTCTTTCACTGAACAGCCCCGCTCTCACGTTTCTCCTCTCTCAGCAAGCCTCGGAGAGAGGAACAATGAAGCCTGGGAACTAAGCAACCGGGTCTGAGCGATCTCACGCCGACACAGAGCCTGTGTACTCGCTCTCCCCGCTACGCTTCGATCCGTGTCTCACACAAAAGGATCAGTGCCCCTCTGCGCTTCTTAGAGTGGGCTCAACCCAATCTGTGCTCGCTGAGGGCAGCGCATATACCGGGCAAATTGAACCAGGGAGCGGACATGTTATCAAGGAACAATGTCCCCTCAGGGGAGTGGACGCTCCTCCGCAGACGGTTCAGAGGATCTGGGAGATCTTCAGCGAGGCCGAGGTGGACCTCTTCGCCTCA
>NW_015655565.1:822853-823472 GCF_001515625.1 Sinocyclocheilus rhinocerous | reverse complement strand
GTGTCCTACATAAATCGCCAGGGAGGCCTCTCCTCGAAGCGTCTCTTCACTCTGGTAGAGCGCTTCTTAGAATGGGCTCAACCCAACCTGCGCTCGCTGAGAGCAGCGCATATACCGGGCAAATTGAACCAGGGAGCGGACATGTTATCAAGGAGCAATGTCCCCTCAGGGGAGTGGACGCTCCATCCGCAGACGGTTCAGAGGATCTGGGAGATCTTCAGCGAGGCCGAGGTGGACCTCTTCGCCTCAGAAGACAACTCTCACTGCCCAATCTATTTCTCAAAGACCAGGGACGCGTTGGCCCACGATTGGCCCAACCTCCTTCTCTATGCTTTTCCCCCGACCGCTCTGATCCCACAGGTAATCAGGCAAGTGAGGGGACAAGAACACAGGGTTCTCCCCCCTTTGGATGAACCAGCTGTGGCTATCGGAGCTAACTCAGCTACTGATAGCGGCCCCTTGGCCTGTTCCACTGAGACAGGATCTCCTCTCTCAAGCGGGGCATTATGGCATCCTCTGCCCGACCTATGGGCCCTGCACCTCTGGCCGCTCGACGGGAGCCTTCGTGCCTCCCAGAGCGAGTCTTAAACACAATTTCGGAGGCTAGAGCTCCATCTAC
>NW_015655565.1:806331-812780 GCF_001515625.1 Sinocyclocheilus rhinocerous | reverse complement strand
CTGAGAATCCTGTGGCGAGCGCCCGCTTATATAGCCAGATGCCCCGCCCATTCTGGCGGGCTTTGGCAGGCTTTGCTGCCGAGCCATTGGTTTGTTTTTTAAGCACTGCACGAACCAATGGCCGTGCAGTTTCACTGCGTGAATGAAAAGGCTTCAGTTCAGGAGAAAAAAGGCTTTTTCCCATATGCGTCTTAAGCAAGACGCAGTACGAGTTCCCGTATCTCAGGGAACCGAGGTTACGTTAGTAACCAAGTACAATCTGGTGAAACGTCTCCAGTAAATATTATACTGCCAAGTTAAGAAAAAGATCAGTCTGAAGAAACGAATGGAGCTTTCAGTTAACAGAGGATAAATTGTTCTGTAATATTCAATATCTTCACAAGCACAAAATGTAGTACAAACACAGTCTTTTGGAAAACTCTTATGGAAAATGCTTATGCTATGCATGCCCCATTGAAAAACACAGTTATGCAGTTATGCAGAACCATACAGGTACACTAACACTTACCCTGTCAGTTCCTCATTGTGCATTTGCAGAGATCTTATAATAGTAGCCTGTCTTTGAGCTATGTGACATCTTGTGTAAACCTGCATGCAATTTATCTTAATTTAGTTTTAAACAGCAAGAATGTGGCACCTGTGTGGATTTAACAAGGTGTTTTAAGACTCCGTTGATTTTGAGGACATTCCTCCAGCCGGTTCCTGTCAGCATGGTGATAATTTTTCACTGACATGCCACAGAAGCTGTACGTCTTCATGCATGAATACTGTCTGACGTGCTCTGAGATTTTGCTTTGTTGTCAAGCTTGGTTAAGATGTGTAGTGACATAACGCTTTTAGTGCTCTGTACTGTTTTTGACCTGCATGATGGAGGACTTTGGGCATATCCTTACCATGCCTTTATCCTGACACCATCTGTGGACAGTATGGGTGCCCAGATGGGAGAAAATGTTTGTTCATCACCCTGTAAAAACACATGCTGATGGCACATCCAGATCATCTTTAGACATTTTTTTTGCCTTATTCATGGATCACTTGCATAATCATATTGAACATTTGAGCAAGACAAATGACAAAAGCAAATGTGCAAGAATAATTTGTCATACATGATATTTATTTACGCATGCTGCACGGATAGATTGATTCCCTGAGGGGAATTTTTAACGTGATAATTATATGCCAAAGGCCTGGAATGAGCCTAGAAGATGTTGTAATATTCCTAAACATCTGTTTATCAAGCAGGTGAGGTGAGCATGATTATCCTGTTATATGTAGTGCTGATAGCCTCCTCCTTCCTTTTACTAAATGTAGTCTCCCAGTGTTGTTGACTGAGACACAGAATAGTTAACTAGTGAAGTCTTGTACAAGTGTCAGCGGCTGGTCATACACAAGACAGCAGAACAAAGGAAATGGACGAGGACAACAAAAATGAAATTTAATACGGTGTCCTCTGTGACCCCTTACACCTCCCGCTGCATATTTAATGAGCAGATAGCTGATAGTCCCACACCCGGAATGTTCCGGGACGGAGTGCTTGTCTGTTACACTAAGATTCCAGTGTGCTGAGTTTCCAGCCTTTTGTTTTGAATGGTGCAATATTCATGATCCTTACCATGCCTTTATCCTGACACCATCTGTGGACAGTATGGGTGCCCAGATGGGAGAAAATGTTTGTTCATCACCCTGTAAAAACACATGCTGATGGCACATCCAGATCATCTTTAGACATTTTTTTTGCCTTATTCATGGATCACTTGCATAATCATATTGAACATTTGAGCAAGACAAATGACAAAAGCAAATGTGCAAGAATAATTTGTCATACATGATATTTATTTACGCATGCTGCACGGATAGATTGATTCCCTGAGGGGAATTTTTGACGTGATAATTATATGCCAAAGGCCTGGAATGAGCCTAGAAGATGTTGTAATATTCCTAAACATCTGTTTATCAAGCAGGTGAGGTGAGCATGATTATCCTGTTATATGTAGTGCTGATAGCCTCCTCCTTCCTTTTACTAAATGTAGTCTCCCAGTGTTGTTGACTGAGACACAGAATAGTTAACTAGTGAAGTCTTGTACAAGTGTCAGCGGCTGGTCATACACAAGACAGCAGAACAAAGGAAATGGACGAGGACAACAAAAATGAAATTTAATACGGTGTCCTCTGTGACCCCTTACACCTCCCGCTGCATATTTAATGAGCAGATAGCTGATAGTCCCACACCCGGAATGTTCCGGGACCGAGTGCTTGTCTGTTACACTAAGATTCCAGTGTGCTGAGTTTCCAGCCTTTTGTTTTGAATGGTGAAATATTCATGCAGGAGAATAAAGGAATTATTAGATGCTGTATGAGAACATAAAGTGGGGTCTTGTGGCTAAGCCTTTTTTATGTGTGTCTTTTTAGTGTATCTGGCTTTTCCCTATGTTGTTGTTTGACTGATGTCGTTTGATGGTGTAGTGTATTGTGCGCAGTACTCTGAAACAGTATAATTTTGTAACCAGTGAGTCCATTGCATCATTACAACACTAACAGTCAGAATCTGCCTGAGCTCTTGTGTAAAGCTTTCTGTACTATAATAATACAAATAAAAAGAAAAAAAATCACAAATATATGATAAATATTATCATTCAGCCACTCAGTTGCTGGTAGCCATTGACTTCCATAACATGGAAAAAATACTATGGAAATCAATGGCTACCAACAACTGTTTGGTGACCAACATTCTTCAAAATATCTTCTTTTGTGTTGAACAGAAGAAATAAATTTCATACAGGTTTGGAACGATATGAGGTGAGTAAATCTTGACAAAATACACATTTTTGAACTATCCCTAAGTGTTAGACGACAGTAAAGTTAGTCAAAATTAGGGCTGTCACGATTAATCACATCCAAAATAAAAGTTTGTGTTTACATAATATATGTGTGTGACATACATGTGTGTGTATATATATATATATATATACTTATATTTATATATAATTTAGATTATATAAAAATATAAATATTTTATATATAAACATACAATTTTTCTTAAATATATACATGTATGTGTATATTTATATTTATATACATAATAAATATACACAGTACACACACATATATTATGTAAACACAAACTTTTATTTTGTTTTATTTTATGCGATTAATCGCGGTTAATCGTTTGAGAGCCCTAGTCTAAATGTAAAATAATAATAATAAATAAATAAATAAATTGTGCTTCCCCACATCAATCATAATACAACCAGAAGTGTTGATGACTCATCCTGCACAACACAGATTTTTGTCCAATCAAAAACTCTTTAGAATGGGAATGACATGGTGAAGGTTTGAGGTTATTGACATCACACCTTCACTTCCTCTCCATCGTTCTGTCTACCCTTTGTTGGTGTGAGCGTCATAACAGAGTAGCCATATGTTCTTAGTTTAGTTTAGTCAGTTTAGTGAGGTTAATTTGCCTTGAATTGTTACGGTTTCTGAGCAAGTAGATTCTTAGAAGAGGAATAAGAGAACGTGTGTGTGTACGTCTGTCCTTACCTCTGTTATTACCACACCACTGTGGTGGTGTTAGAGGAAATTAACTGTATCAGAGATAAACCCAGCACACATTTCCCCACTCCATTTCATCTATCTCTCCATCCTCTTCACCTCTCTGCTGTGGTTTCTCTGTGTGTGTGTTATTGCTTAAAGGGGTCATAGGATGCTAATTTCACTTTTGCATGTTTGAACATAAATGTGTGTTGGCCGTGTGTGTACATATCTACCCTATAATGATAAAAATCCACTTAGTGGTTTTTATTTAATCCCTAAAAATAATATCCCCTTTTTCAAATCAGGCCGTTCTCAGCTTCTTGTCTGTGTGACGTCACACGGACGAAGGCCGCTCCCACAATAGTTGATTGACAGTGCCGTCTTACCTTAGACCCGCCCTGAGTGAGCTGTAACAGTCAGACCGCCATTGTTTCACCGCCAGAGCAAATGTAGACAAGAATGGCTCCATAGCGATTGAGGTGTTGTTCTGTTGTTGGATGTAATAATGAACAAAGCAGTTGTCATTTACTCTCGACATCTGAGCCGCTGAAGACGCAGTGGATTACTTTTGTTTGTGAAGGGAATGCACCGGCTAAATGCGGCTAAAGTAAACAGTCTCTCAGAGCACGGTTCGTCACCCCACAGAAGAGAGGGGCGGGGTCAGCAGAGCTCATTAGCATTTAAAGCAACATGCAAAAACAGGTTGATTTCTTCAGAGTTGATTTTGACAAGGTAAAAAGGGTGGTTTTTTACACTACCATTGAGAAATCTTAACCAAAGTATGTTATAGACTTTTCATTAAGACCCTAAAGAATCATATCAACTTGTGGAAAATGGGCATCCGATGACCCCTTTAAGGTTGTTTGTGTGTGTGTGGTTGTCACTGGCTGTGTGTAGGTTGTGGTGTTGTCCTGGACTGGCTTGATGGTGGCTCTTGTGGTAAATATGCCCTTCAGTATATATACTCACACTTCCAACACACACACTTCCTCAGCGGCTGGGACAAAACAGGAAGTGGTGTTTACCCTGCCATGGCCTCCCCTGCTTGTGACACACACAACATAAATTAGATAAACTTATGCATTAGATAAAAGTATGCATTCTCCATCAATTAGCTGACTATTAAAAACACTTACATAATAGTTGGCAGTATTGCATCTTAAGGAGCTGTTCGTAGAGAATGCGTTTTTGCATTTTACTGTGCTGCTTTTCCATTGTTTTTCTTTGTAAACATGCATTACACAATGCGTTTGACCATTTCGTTTACATCTTTTGCTGTGCATCTTGCGTATTATTGCTGGTGTGAATTCTTTTGGCCATTATAATCATGTTCTGCTGGGGTTCTCAACTCTGGCCCTCGAGGTCCACTTTCCTGCAGAGTTTAGCTCCAACCCTAATCAAACACATCTGAACAAGCTAATCAATGTACTCAGGATCACTAGAAAGTTACAGACAGGTGAGTTTGATCAAGGTTGGAGCTAAAGTTGAGAACCCCTGATATAGTGAAAATCTGACACGTGACAAGTGATGAACAAACTTATTTTGTTGGTTGTGAGTGTGAGAGAGTGTGCAGACAGAGAGATCTGTTTTGACTGGCTGTGTTTTTTGATTGATTATGTCACGTCACATCCCATTTTTACATTTTTACAGTGTAGATAGTTTAATTGCTCGGATAGAGTACTGGACTATAAAATTACATGAAATTTATATTCACATGAATATATTTATGAATTTATCACACACATGAACTCTCACATGTATAGGGTCGCTAACAACAACCAATCTTCCTTGAGCTCCCTGTATATGTTCACAGCACATTCATTTGCCTGGGGCAGTCCTTCATTTAACTGCTCAAACACTGCCTGAGGCAACTCCCTGTTTATTCACCCTTAGACCTTCGTGTGGGCTTCTCCAGTGCAGTTAAACTGCTGGCAATCCACCGCCCAAGGAAATAACAGTCAGTAAATCTTATTAAAGCATGAAGAAATATTTTTGGATTACCTGAGTACACTGGAAACCAATGTCTTGAAAACCACATAACCACATAAAACCGTGGAAAACCAAGCTGATTGTTTGAATGCCAGAAACAAACAACTTGATTACATCAACTGTCAAGGTTCTAGATTAACCCAAGATTTTGTTGTTCCCACATCCCATGTTTCCATCATGTCAAAGATTTGGGACTGAAGGTAGCAACAACGATGTCAATATCTCACCATATCTCATGCCTGTATGACAGCCTGTGCCAACCCAAACAACAGAGAGAAGACTCTTTATCTGCATAAAGTCACGGTCCTATCTGGAATCGTAGAGGTCTGCTGCTGTCTTGTATGTTACATTGTTGATTTCCTCTGAACATTTCATCAGCACAGACCCAAGGAATGTGATAGATGACTATTCCCTACTACCATTTTATGGAGTACACAAGTCACAATTGGCAACATAAGACTCCCTTTCTTTCCTTCTCCACACTGTTCCACACATTCTTCGTCACACAGTATTTTTTTAGCTTTTCATCAATTCTTTCATAAATCCATCTAACCCTTTCACTCTCCTTGTCCTGTTCTGAGCACATTGAACAGGTCAAACTGTCAGCAATGCCACAAAAACCACAGGAAGGGGACGCTCATTAGAGAAAACACTACGACTGAAGGGTCTGACTAAAAGTACTATTACGGCAACATAGAAAAACACACAACATTTTTTAAATTTCACTATATATTTCTAGCTAGCATCAAACCATGAAATTCTTCACATTTCAAGAATT
This sequence comes from Sinocyclocheilus rhinocerous, assembly GCF_001515625.1. Taxonomy (NCBI): domain Eukaryota; kingdom Metazoa; phylum Chordata; class Actinopteri; order Cypriniformes; family Cyprinidae; genus Sinocyclocheilus; species Sinocyclocheilus rhinocerous. The sequence goes on along the minus strand of NW_015655565.1, from coordinate 806,479 downwards.
ACAGTGTGTGTATATGTGTAACGAATCAGTCCACTGAAGGCGAGCGTAGTGAAGAACCCAAGTGCAGTTTATTTACAGTGTGATCCAAACAATAATCCGAGACTTGACTTGACATGAACCGACTTGACGAGGCATGAACAGACTTGAC
>NW_015655565.1:778800-805318 GCF_001515625.1 Sinocyclocheilus rhinocerous | reverse complement strand
ACAAGGAGGGTCACATGACATGAACAAACCAATGGGAAACAAGACACATGACTAGGACAACCAATCAGAACATGACACAATGAACAAGGGAACCAATGGCATGAATACATGAGGGCAAGGGAAGCATGACACTAACAGCATAAAACAATTACAAAATAAAAGACATGGAAAACATGAACATGAAACAAAACCCAAAACACCACATTACAATATGTCATAGCGATAAAGGGACAGTAAGACTGCATTTAGGGGGCATAAATAAGGATGGTCTGCTTGTCTTGGAAACCTGTTTGAAACCAGTCATTATTTTTGTTTTTCACTTTCACGGTGCTAATGGAAATTACACACTTCGGCTTTAAGTAAATATTATCACTTCTTCAACATCTGGAGTTCACTGCAGGTGTTTCTTGTCTTGCAACAAATCTGTAGTGTGTTGTAAAACCTTATTATTTTATTCCCTCGTTGTCTTTTGACTAGGCAGTGAGTGAAGTTCTCAGGTGCTGCTGACTCACTGCATGTATTTTGGTCATCTTCAATAGTGGGAAATCCTTTGCTTCTTATCAGATATGTGAACAATAAACCCTGACTGTGCTGGGAGATTCACATGCTCAAGAGAGCTGTAAGATGTCTACAGGACACCTCAGAGCACAAGTACCATCTAAGAGCTTCCAAAATATACACAAAACACTTCAACCTACTGATAAGGACTCCAAATAAACAATTTAACTGAAGTACTCGAAGGGAAAAAAAACCTTGCAATGAGGTTTCATGTTTGTGGCCTATTGGAAACAGATGACCAGAGTTGCATCAAAGCCAAAATCACAGTCCCTGTCTCAGCTGTCTCAAACATTATGGTTTTAACTTCATTTACAGCACATTGGGCATACTCATAAATGAGACACAGCAATTCTTCATAGACAGTTGCATTTGCCGCACTCTGAAAAAAGTGTACTGCATGCTCCCACAGATGGCTGACAATATGGTTCAAAATCATTTGGTTCAAGTATTAGATACAGACTGATAGTATTTATTTCAAGAATATACTAAAATGGGACACACTGTTAATAGTATGAATTTACTTAATTTTACTGAAAATTGCTTGGTCAGATATGATTCCCTCTTCAAAAAATAGACAGGCAGCATTTATATAAACTAATATAATATATAAACTTTATTTTAATATTACTTTTTTATATATTTTTGTAAATTTTTTCTTTACCATAGATCTCCTTTTCATTTTGAAAACACCTTTATCAATGTATATTATTGTATTTAGTGCTTTTTCTACTGTAATCTTTTCATTTTTTTCTTTTCTGAACAAACATTTTGTTTTCAAAGTGATGCCTCAAAGCACTCTTTAACTTTTCTTACTTTACTTTTTATTTTATTTTTTTATTTTTTTGAAGAACACCAATAATTTTGCTTCAGATGGCAAAAGAAACCTTGAAGCTAATAATCTTAATCATTCCAAGATTCATGGTTTCAGTTATTTATTTACATACTGAAGTAACAAGAGCTACACACAGAATTAGCACGTCTTCAAAATAAAACTGTAATCATTTTGAAAACACCTTAATGAATGTATATTATTGTATTTAGTGCTTTTTCTACTGTAATCTTTTCATTTTTTTCTTTTCTGAACAAACATTTTGTTTTCAAAGTGATGCCTCAAAGCACTCTTTAACTTTTCTTATTTTACTTTTTATTTTTTTATTTTTTTTGAAGAACACCAATAATTTTGCTTCAGATGGCAAAAGAAACCTTGAAGCTAATAATCTTAATCATTCCAAGATTCATGGTTTCAGTTATTTATTTACATACTGAAGTAACAAGAGCTACACACAGAATTAGCACGTCTTCAAAATAAAACTGTAAAATAAATATACAATAAAATACATTAAACAAACAATCTTTTCAGGGGCCAAAAAAACCTTTTAATCATTTAAAAATGCGTATGAGAACTGTGTAGTGACTATGCGGTCACAAATGGAATTCCTGGACCGTCTGCGTTTAGTTTTCACATATGTGACCCTGGAACACAAAACCAGTCATAAGGGTCAATTTTTCGAAATTGAGATTTATACATCATATGAAAGCATAATTTTGACCCATACAATGCTTTTTTTGGCTATTGCTACAAATATACCCCAGCGACTTAAGACTGGTTTTGTGGTCCAGGGTCACATATGTTCCTCCAGTTATCGGTCATACAATCACTGAAAATGCTGAAACGACAAGCGGCGCTTAATATAACGTTAATGGATTAAATATATATCCAACTGTACTGGTGTGTGTCTGAAAACTGCACTTAAGAATAAATGAATCAAGAGGCAAAATAACCACAGAAGATGATCATGTCAAGTTACATAAACTGGAAATGACGAACTGTAACATACAAAAATCTTTTCAGCACATGAGAGAATGTACCGTGATAACAAAACAAGAAGCAACATTATGATTTACATACATGTATATATATATATATATATATATATATATAATTTACATATAAGAAAAGAGCAAACAGTGATGGTAAGTATGTAGCGGCTGAACATCATTTGCTTCAGCACTATAATTCAAACAATCTGAAGTTCATTAACTACAGTCGTTCTACTAGAGGAACCCATCAGTGCTCTGGTATTTTAACAGCAAATGACCTGCATTTACACATTCATACACGCTCCCGCAGACACGCAAAACACATTAGCGCAAATGGAAGCGAAAGCCAGTGCCATCAGGAACAATGTTCCAGTGTGGCGAGATGGAGGGGGTGAACAGTGGAGATGGGAGACGGGCTGAGTTGGATCTCCCCGGCTGAGACTTTGTGGAAGTGAGACATCCGCCGGAGGAAGCAGCTGGACACAAAGAACAAAGGGAGACCTGGGAAATGAGCTACTGACTGAGTGCCCGGACTACTGATGTTTGGACAGCTCTGAGTTCTGTGGTTGGTGTCGACTGAATCATTCAGTATGTAGCTCATATTCGGACCAATACCCTGCCCTTTTCCCTTTGGCAGTGGAATGAGAATCCTATTGGCTCATCTAAGTAACAGAAAGCCGCTCTTTTTGTCCTCCATCTGAAAGCCACCCTTCTATTGGCAGATCCTTCATTGGCTACTCCTACAGAGAACAAGAAGCCATTGGCACCCATTTCTACACAGCAGAGGCAGCTTTCTATTGGCTCAACCTTCAACATCACGATTCTCATTGGCTAAAGAGCAGAGAAAACATTTCAGGCACAACAGTTGGTGTGGTAAGTAGAAGTCAGACAAACTGAGTCAAGTCTGCAGGAAACGATAACCCACGATTTCCGCAAACAGGAGAAAGCAGAGCGACGACATAATCTCAGAGCGGTCTCTACTTGAAACTACCAAACCCCACCTTACTTTTTATGCACAAAATTGGACGTAACAGAAGCAAAACATTTACAAATGTACAAAAGAACACTACTTGCTATGTCTTCCAATTTCATGTAGCATAAAATGTGTAATCACTTTGGAATAAAGAACAGGACCGATGCTACAGAAGCTACTGATCTTGTATAGTCCACCATCATGGAACCACATCATGAGTTCACTACTCAACTACTCAAAGAAGCATTTCAAATGTGTTGAAACAAGCTACGTCTGTGCCATACAAATAAGTATTCTTTCCAAATATTTTCCTTAAAACACATGGGAGAAGTGGAAGAAACTGTCTACTGTGATCCCTAAAAGAAACACTGTCTAAAAGTTTGATGCCTCAAGCTTGAATTACTGCTTGAGTGGATCATTTTGCGCTCCCAAATTACACTTCCTGGTTGAAAGGAAAAACACAACACAAGCCAATAATATAATACTGCTATGTAACCAATATTTCACTGAGTGTTTAAAGTAAACCATGAATTGTGATTGATGAATTGCCTCTTCGTGTCTCAACACCTTTCCTGACAGTGAACTGAAATGCACCTTAATTTGGTCTATTTAAACATAAAACAGTTTCAGCTGCCAACTGACAAAATACTATCCTGAACAAAACATGCAATAAGTAGCTTGTTTTTGGCTTGCGCAGCAACATGATCATGCAGTCAATGTTACAATGATGTTATTGCTGCTTATACATATAGTTTCCAAATAGTGTAGCCTTTTATGTGGTTGATATTTGAATTTATGAGCTGCCTGCGACCTGCGAAATAGTTGATAGGAAAATAACTGGTTAACGCTCACGCCAGACACTTTTGCTACTGACAGTCATGTCAAACAGAGATGTTTTGGGAAAGTCTAATTTCTATTGTTTTCGCTGTGATGATTTCATCTAGTCTCAGACTTGAATCAGCCTGATTGACTTCTGCCACTTGTAAAGACTCGACAGTTAGCAAAAGAAGCATTTTTGTGTTTATATATATCCCATATAATGAAGCAAAGGAATTTTATAGAAAATAAGTTCAGTCCTCTTGCAGACTCACGTTGGAGATATAGTACCATGGAATGATACCAGCATTGATTATTAGCTTTTTCAAAAATTCAAAATATCCCACAATTCCAAAGAATACATGAAATGTTAATAGGAATGCACTCCATCACTTCACGTCTTTTCTGGCAGGGGGGCTTATATACACAATCTGGGAGAAAGTTGAATGGAAAGAATATGACTGCTCTTGGATCCAAAAAGAGATTTATGATCAGTGCTTCCCACCAAAGTCCTCATGTATGTCAGACAGCTACAATGACGCTTAGTCATGGCAAAGAGAGATGAACGGCATCTGCCAGAATGCCTGGTTTTTGCTGAGAATTGAAGCTTCACACCAGAGGGTGAAGTGGACTTGTCCCTTCCAAGAAGACATCGTTGCTGGAGAGCAGGGGTTGAGTGGTGGTGCTGTGACTGCCGACTGAGTTTAGCTGCTGGACGTGAGAACTGGACTCCTCACGGGACCCCGGTGCCACAGGCAACCTGGAACTGAAGTTTAAGTAAATCTGAAGAAGAGAAAGGTAAAAATCTTGTTTAAAACATGCATTCTTAGAAAAATACTTTTGCATTCAAATACAATGTATTCACATTGGTTTAAAATAGTTTTGAAGATATATATTATACCATATTATACCATTTCTTTTTTTCAAATAATTTTTTTATACAAAAAGGAAAAGAAAAAAAACTGAAATTACTTTAAAAATGAAAAAAAAAAAAATTTAAATATATTTTTCAAGGTAATTAATTATTTAATTCATAATAGCTATGTTTTTAGGGAGTCACATCACATGACATTTTACAACCTCCTCTATGACATAATTTTTTGTTTATAATGTTTTTATGTTTTTTTAAACAAATCTTAATGCAATTAATAAAGAATGACCCTTCCATGTTTACATTGTTTTGAGAGCTAATGAAAATAAAGGAAGACATACATGTTTGGTGCTGTCTGAGATTTGCTGTTCAATCTGTTATTGCTGCTTATACATATAGTTTCCAAATAGTGTAGCCTTTTATGTGGTTGATATTTGAATTTATGAGCTGCCTGCGACCTGCGAAATAGTTGATAGGAAAATAACTGGTTAACGCTCACGCCAGACACTTTTGCTACTGACAGTCATGTCAAACAGAGATGTTTTGGGAAAGTCTAATTTCTATTGTTTTCGCTGTGATGATTTCATCTAGTCTCAGACTTGAATCAGCCTGATTGACTTCTGTCACTTGTAAAGACTCGACAGTTAGCAAAAGAAGCATTTTTGTGTTTATATATATCCCATATAATGAAGCAAAGGAATTTTATAGAAAATAAGTTCAGTCCTCTTGCAGACTCACGTTGGAGATATAGTACCATGGAATGATACCAGCATTGATTATTAGCTTTCTCAAAAATTCAAAATATCCCCCAGTTCCAAAGAATACATGAAATGTTAATAGGAATGCACTCCATCACTTCACGTCTTTTCTGGCAGGGGGGCTTATATACACAATCTGGGAGAAAGTTGAATGGAAAGAATATGACTGCTCTTGGATCCAAAAAGAGATTTATGATCAGTGCTTCCCACCAAAGTCCTCATGTATGTCAGACAGCTACAATGACGCTTAGTCATGGCAAAGAGAGATGAACGGCATCTGCCAGAATGCCTGGTTTTTGCTGAGAATTGAAGCTTCACACCAGAGGGTGAAGTGGACTTGTCCCTTCCAAGAAGACATCGTTGCTGGAGAGCAGGGGTTGAGTGGTGGTGCTGTGACTGCCGACTGAGTTTAGCTGCTGGACGTGAGAACTGGACTCCTCACGGGACCCCGGTGCCACAGGCAACCTGGAACTGAAGTTTAAGTAAATCTGAAGAAGAGAAAGGTAAAAATCTTGTTTAAAACATGCATTCTTAGAAAAATACTTTGTATTCACATTGGTTTAAAATAGTTTTGAAGATATATATTATACCATATTATACCATTTCTTTTTTTCAAATAATTTTTTTATACAAAAAGGAAAAGAAAAAAAACTGAAATTACTTTAAAAATGAAAAAAAAAAAAAATTAAATATATTTTTCAAGGTAATTATTTAATTCATAATAGCTATGTTTTTAGGGAGTCACATCACATGACATTTTACAACCTCCTCTATGATATAATTTTTTGTTTATAATGTTTTTATGTTTTTTTAAACAAATCTTAATGCAATTAATAAAGAATGACCCTTCCATGTTTACATTGTTTTGAGAGCTAATGAAAATAAAGGAAGACATACATGTTTGGTGCTGTCTGAGATTTGCTGTTCAATCTTCTCCACTATCTTGCTAAATGAAGGTCTTTTAAAGGGGTCGGCATCCCAGCATGAGTGCATGATCTCGTACCTGAAACACAAAAACACAGAGGCGCTGGTGTTATTGGGAACAGTGTTGTAGGGTGTGTAAATGGTAAATTATGCCATTATCTTGACGTTTTTTTTTGTTTGTTTTTTTTTCCCGCAGAAAGAAATGTAACTAATTACAGCTCAGACTTACATTTCACTCGGGGCAAACTCCGGTGACTCCATTCGGAATCCTTCCTTGATCATCTTATAGAATTTAGAGTCCACAGGCATACCCGGGTAAGGACTACTCCCTACAGAAGCAGAGTGTCAGTATTTAGATTCAAAACAGTATATCATACCAAGTCAATATAATTATGAGATAGGTTTAACTCACCGAGAGAGAAGATCTCCCATAGCAGGATACCATAAGACCAGACATCACTCTCAAAAGTGTACACGCACTCAAAGATGCTCTCGGGGGACATCCACTTCACCGGGAGACGAGCCTGCACAGAGAAGGGCCTCATTACAAACATTTCTTCCTTAACAACACAGGCAGAGCATGAAAGCACATAGTACAAACCACATTTCTTGAAGGATTCAGTCTGTGACTTGCATATAAATCATTTGCCATCAAAACATGCATTTGGAAACCTCAGTCATACAGTTTTGTATCAATTTTGACATTACCTTACTTACTTAACTTAATTTTAAATATAAATATACAAAAAGAATACTGACTTAAAGACTATAGACCAAGTTTGTCATGACTGTTTGTTGCTTTGGGCTTCTTTTAGATCATTAAAACGGGATGCAAATGAAGTATCTGTAGTAGAAGCCAGAAATAGCATTCTGCTTAATGCAAAATTTAGTTTATTTATTTATTTGTTTTATGACATTTCGGCCTTTATTGAGATAGGATAATATAAAACTGACAGGAAGTGAAGTGGGAGAGTGATAGGGAGGCGTGATCAGGAAAGGTCAAACACAGGTCGCAACCACGCTACATGGAGCGCTGCCCACAAGGCTATCAGCTCTGCTTTATGCAAATTCTTGAAAATAAATCAACTGTCTTAAAACTGCAAAAATCGTCTCATTCATGACTTGTTTTGCATCAACCTCTTGCCAATGTATAACATTTGGGTAATTCATATCTGGTACATGTCTCAACATGGATAAAAGCTCTTGTATTATAAAGTTATCATTGTCATTTTGCATTAAGGTGGGATTTTCTTTGCAGAAAGCTGTTGGAATAAACCCCATCCAACACACACAGTATGCATTAAAGAAGCATGCTTGCTTGTCTATTTACTTGTAAAACCTGGTGGGAAAATCTACAAATAAAATAAATGTTAAATTTTTTTATGTCACATGTAATGACAGTTAATACTTACATTGCCCTTAACAACATAGTTTGAGTCAGTAGTGATGTCCCGGGCTAGTCCAAAATCACAGATCTTGGCCACTCGGCCTTGGGTGAGGAGAATGTTTCTGGCTGCCAGGTCTCTGTGAATACACTGCATAGACACACATGCAGAACTACAGGTCAACATACACACTAATATATTATGTATTAAAGCAAACGCTGTAGGAATGGACTACTTGTTTTTAGCGTGATGTGAGCTAAAGAAGCTCAGACTGTATTGCTCATTTAAAAAATGTAATTGAAACGTAATGTTGACAGCTTTTGAGATTATGGCCTTTCGCAATTCAAGCAGATAGAAGCTGTACTTGTATGCATGCAACCTGCATAGGAATGAGTGGCCTAGAGGCATTACTGAAATGACCACAGAGGGGACTGACTTGTCTTAAAAGTTGTGCTTAAAATTGCTCTTATGTGTCAGGACTGTCAAAACTGTCAGGTATTTACAATAACCATGCCAATATTCAAAACCTCATTAGCAAAGAAGTGTTCCAAGTTAGCATAGAGGTGCTGAAATGAATTCACTGACAGAAAACTCACCTGCTCAACAGTGTGACTAATCTAGTGTCCTTCCCCTAAACTGAATACTGGACCTGCTGACCATGTGGGGAAATGTGATATTTCTCAGCATGATCCTCAATGAATGAGTGTGTGCATGTGCTTGACAACATGTATGCGTTTGTGTGACCTTGTGTAACCCGATCCTTGACTCGACAGAGGTAATGGAATGTTAAGTCTGTGGCATTGTTGAGGAAGAGTGAGAAGATCTGCAGTATGGGGTTACTGCAAACACTCTGAATATAAAACTCTGTATCCGTCAGAGAGACAGAACGCAAACAAATGAGAAAAACACTTGCGTTCTTGGATGCCAAGAAATCCATCCCTTTGGCTACTTGGTAGGAGAAGCTAAGAAGATCCTCAGTATCCAGAGTCATGCCATCTTCATGCAGAATCTCACTAACGGCATCCGAATCGCTGTATGAATCACCTAAAGGGATGACAAATTCATTTAAGAAGACGATAAAGACAAAATGAGACAAAAAGCCAACAGACAAGAAGAGACAACAAAAGAAAAGGGAAAGAGAATAAATGAGACAAGAAGACAACAGACAAGATGAGACAGAAGAGACAAGATGAGAAAAGAGAAGGCATGAGAAGAGATGAGAAAAGATGGGATGCGGACAGGAAAGACAAGATGAGACAAATAGAGATGAGGTGAGACAGAAGAGACAAGAAGAGAAGGCATGACAAGAGATGAGAACAGGAAAGACAAGGGCAGACAAGACTAGAAAAGAAGGCAAAACGAGAAGAGGAGATGAAATAAGAAGAGTTGAGCCGAGATAACAGAACAGATGAGAAGAGACGAGAAGAAGACAACAGACAAGAAGAGAGAAAGGAAGGAGACAAGAAGAGACAAGACAATATGAGACAAAAAGAGATACGACAAAGGCAGAAAAAAACAGACAAGATGAGAAGATGAAGATAAGACACGAGAAGAGATGAGACAAGAACAGGAAAGACAAAATGAGACAAAAAGAAACGAGATGAGACAGAAAAGACAAGTTGAGAAGATAAGAAAAGATAAGGCATGAGAAAAAATGAGACAAGGTGAGATGAGAAGAGATAAGACAAGAACAGGAAAAAATAAGGGCAGACAAGAGAAGAGAAGAGAAGAGAAGAGAAGAGAAAAAGACTGGGTGACACAAGAAGAGACAAGATGACAGGATAAGAGATGACAAGAGAACAGACAAGAAAAGAGACAAGACATTGATCCAACCTTTATTAAGTGATCTTCGGTTTTCTGAGGACAGAATTCCCATTACAGAGGGCTTCATGGTCACGTATCCATTCCTGCTCTCACTGTAATCAAATACAAACTTGTTTTGGTGAACCCACAAGCACTTCAAACTATCACACTTCACCAGTTGCATTGATCATACTTACTTAGGTTCTGGCTGCAGCATGACGTTTCTATAGTAGGAGTCTTCTCCCAGTGTAGTGTAGTAGAAGGATTCTCTCCTTCTGCGCAGGAAGTTCAACAGGTCACCAAAACAGCAGTACTCCGTTATAACTAGAGTTGGACCTGTGCAATAGACCAGACCAGTAATGAAGAACAATACAATACACAGAAAAACCTAGAAAAACAATATTTAGCTTTAGCCTCTTACCTCCAATAGTGCAGGCCCCTAGTAGGTTGACAATGTTAATATGGTTGCCAAGATAACTAAGCACCTTCAGCTCTGACATCAGAGCCTCTTTCTCAGTGGCATGGGCACTTGCTGTGGGGCAAAACACCACAACAAATAAAAGCATAAAAAAACAGAATGTTCTCCTAATGTTTAGTGTAGGTTCCCATTTGGTTATTGCTTTGGAAAACAATTTTAAACATTACATGAATGTTTTGGTTTGATTCTCAGAATGTTCTGGGAACCAAAAATTGTGGGTTACTGAAAATGTTTAACCTCCTTCTCATCACGCAGGTTTGTTTACTTTCTGGTGTGTCTTTACGCACCGCCTTATTTGCTTAAATAAACATGCTAGTTAAATGCCATGGTGTTACTATGCTACTCATATTTCACAAGATTATGAACATGTTTTCTGGTGCTTTTCACTCACGTTTGAGCATCTTCACAGCTACGGTCATCACAGTGTCTGCTTTGGACATCCCATATGCAGTGGCCTCCACCACCTTCCCAAATGCTCCAGATCCGAGAGTTTTTCCTGGGAACGCAGGGAAGCAAAACCGATTCAGAAAATTGACACAGCATCAATTTCACTTTTCCCTCATACAGTTGTTAACAGTCAGTCAATGCGCCTGGAAACTGATCCGAAACCAGCTTTTAGCTTGAACATCGACTTGCTTTTAAATCAAGGAGGTGTGGCTTGTGGGGAAGCGGGATATGCAAGATCCTGTTAGATCCTGTTTGTTGACGGATATGGCTGTTCCTTTATGGGGAAGATATGATTTTATGTCACAAGGCACCAGTTATCAAGTGTCACAAACCGTGTAACTGCCAATGAAAAGAAGCAAGCGTTGTAAAATCCAAAAGGCCTTTATGCTTTCTGGTGCAATAAACCTTGTAAACCTTTCCAAACCTAATGTTTAAACATAAGAAATGTCGAAAAATTATTTGGAATATGATTTATGAAGTTCGACAAGCCAAAGCAGACAGATTCAGGAACTTAACTCACCAAAACGCAGCTTATCTCTGGGAAACTCCCACAGGTGGTCATATGGAAGCTGGGTGGGGTCAATATACACATAGCTATTTCCATGGATACCTTCTATGACTTTCCACTGTATTTGGTATTTAGGTTTCTGTAGGAGACAGAAATAAACAATGAGCGAAGTTTCCAGACAAACAAAACAACCTTTTACATTAGATCCAGTTACTGCAAGTGTATGTGCTCTCATAGAAAAAAGTAAACAGAGTCCACTAATAACATTGTCATGTAAACGGACATAAATTATTCAAACAACAATGTGAAAAGTAATTTCATGTGTGTGCGTGTATGTATCACTGATCGCTCCCATGTGCAACAGTGCAAAACTGCGTGGTGAAACATCAGGTCTTATGACATGTTAAGTAAATAATTTCCTTGAGTGTGTATTGTTTCAAAGTTCCCCTGAAGTGTGGGAGGGATTCCAGGTGTGACAGGTCAATTGCGTTGAGTATCACGTTTAATATCAAATAACGTACTAGAATAACAATACGTTACAATCTTTTATTGCTATAATAGGGTAAGGAGTTCAATTTTGTGTAATTAATGAATTAGCTCAGTGAGTCAGCATGCAATTTCTGTACTGGAAGACAAGCTATGAAATGAATGACACTTTACCTGCATGTACTTGTAGGACAGCACAATCAGGATGAGAACAAGGATAACAGCCGCAGCAACAAAACCGATGAGCAACGGCGTGAAAAGTTCATGAGGAACAGTGTTCTCTGAGAAGATTAAATTAACATACAGTTGCCATCAGAAACATGCAGAACATGACATACTGTATGTACTCAACAACAGCAAACAAGAAATGTGTTCCTTTTGATCTAGGGATACATTGATATTAAAATTCTGGCCTATATGATTATTTTTCATGTTATTGCCAATAAACAATATATTCCAGACACTATACTAAAAATAATTAAACTACACTAAAAATAATTAAATATTAAATGAAATATTAAAAATGCTGAAAACTGATATGGTGTCAATATATTGTGCATCCCTGTTTTTAAATCATAATGGATATAATTTACCATTAATTGTATTGTTTCAATTAATATTAATTACATTAATGATATAATATATTTGAATGCAATTTATATTGCATTCAAATATAAATTGAATGCAATATAAACAAATAGCTAAAAGCTAAATAGCTAAAAGATATCCATTATGAGTTAAAAGTAGGGATGCACAATATATTAATTACTGATATTATTACATTTATATATATTTTTATTACAATTATTACAATACAGTTACATTAATAATATATTAAATAGCATATATATATCTATCTATATATATCTATATATATATATATATATATATTGAAGTAAAACCAGTGTTTAGAATGTCTAAAAAACAATACACAAGCATAAAAGAACACGCAGTAATAATAAATAAGTGTCTCACAGTGGGGTTATGTCATAATTGCTTGTATTTCATGAGGTGTGAATAATCCTCACTGATGCATTGAGGTCAAACTCTCTACTAAAGATTTTGTGACTCGCTTTTTTCACATTTTCAAAGTGTAGCTGTGTTGTTTTTGTAAGGTGTGTGTATGTGTTCATGCGTGGTGTGTTATTGTTTTTCTGCGTTGTTCTGAGCGGTGAAGCAAGCTCTTAAGCTATAAGAGGCTTTCTCTCCATTTCAAATCAAAGAATGCAGACTCTGCAGGAAGTAATCCCTTGTAAACCTGCCACTGGCTTTCACAGTCCTCTTCTGCTCCCTCCCTCTGTCTCTCTCTCTCTCTCTCGCCCTCCATCCTTCCCCGTCCATCCATCTATCATCGCACTGCATCCAAGCATCAAGCCCCTCATAAATCAACAAATCTTAACAATGGACATTTTTTTGCATCTCGCTCAGCTGAGGGTGAACAGCTTTAACGGTCTAGCCTAAGGCTCATCATCCCACTGGTTTTCCTGGACCTATTGCAGTCAACCTTGAGAATCTAAACAAGTTCCCACATCACCTAACAGGCTTTCCTGAGGCAGCGGATTCAATCCACACTCTCAAAACCTGCAATCCAACTCCTGATGGACTCTACAAAAAGGTCAACGTTCAGGGAGAATTTTTATTACTTAAGGCTAATTTAGTTGAGAAAATGCAAAAAACAGGCAATGCAGTCAACAACTTGCACCAAAAACCCAATGAGGATAAAATGAATGTACCAGAAACAAACTAAACTGGATGTGGATGACCTTTTGTTAACCATTCTGTCCTCAAAAATAATACCAGTATTAACTGGGGTGGAAAGATGGTGTTTTGCAACAAACCAAAACGAAACCCCCCCCTAAACCCGGGAGATAATCCCCAACAGTTGGTAATGTTAGGTTTACAAAAGAAACAAGATTAGGGCTAAAACTCAGCACCTCTGTTTATATAATAGTCTGCTGTTATCTCGTCTTATTCAAAAAGTCTGCCTACACAGGTTGAGCTGAAGCAGGAGTGGCGAACTGCAAGTTGGCAGCTGGTTTATATTTTCTCAAAAAGATGCAGCCAGTAGAAAAAGCACAGCTGGAGCGAACGTGAGGAGATGCGTTTCCTCTTGTTTGGTTGTTTAACTATTCCTGGGAAACTAGAAGCACCTGGGTCGAGGTCTCTTCCTGGTTTTCTATGATGTGCATAAGATGAACTGACTGATTTTGACTCGAGGTCAAAATTCTTCATCTTCGTTGTAGCTGTACAGTGCCATTTCGAAAATTGCACTATATCCTGCATTTTAAGTATATATATATTTTTTAAGTCTCACCAAGGCAGCACTATTTGTTCAAAATATAGTAAAAACAATAATGCTGTAAAATTGCATTACAATTTAAAATAACTTTTGTTTGTTTTAATATATTTTATATGTAATTCATTCCTGATGCAAAGCTGAATTTTCAGCATCATTACTCCAGTCTTCAGTGTCACATGATCCTTCAGAAATCATTATAATATGCTGATTTGCTGCTCAAGAAACATTTATTTTTATTTCCAATGTTGAAAACAGTTGTGCTTAGTAATTTTTAGTGGATAACATGATACATACAGGATTATTTGATGAATAGAAAGTTCAAAAGAACAGCATTTATTTGAAATAGAAGTTTATGTAATATTAAAAATGTCTTTACTCTCACTTTTGATCAATTTAATGCGTTCTTGCTGAATAAACGTACCAATTAATAAAAATAAAAAAAAAATCTTACTGACCCCATACTTTTAAATGTTAGTCTATCTATATAATGGCAGATATTATTGCATTTGTTCCAATACATGAAATGCCCATAATGTAAATATTGGCATTTCACTGCAAAACTCAGTGCAAAACTGTTGCTCCACTTTGATTAGAAATGAAACAATCTTTTTTAAAAACAGAAAATAGGACTGTAATGCAGTTCGTAGTTATGGGAAGAAGGAGGTGGGAACCGGCAAACATTCGAAAACTTTAATTATCAAATAAACGAACACAAAACGGAAAGTAAAGGTGGCAGCCCCTCACGGATGACTGCCACACAAACAAAAACAAAATACAACAAATTTTAGGCCCGGTCCGGTCAGGCCCCTCTCTCGTCACTCCTCCTATTATCCTTCTGGAGCTCCTCAGTGGGACTCGAGACTGGAGTGGCGCACAGGTGATGCTCATTATCACTCGCGTCACCGGCCTCGCTCTGTTCCCATGGCTCTCGGCCCCGCCCCACTCGTCACAAGGACTTTTTATTTATTACTTTGAGCGTTGAAAGAGCATTTCCAGTAAGTGCATATATTAAGCAGCTGACATTCTTTTATTTTTATAATGTTTTCTGTGAGTGTTTCAGTGCACAGCTACAATTTTGACGTCCCTAGAAATGGCTGATTCCCTGGCCAGTGCACTGGCTACTTTGCAGATTGAGACACACCCTCAGAGTCAACAATGGAAGAAAACCCCAAAACATACAAGCCAACAAAATGAACATAATATTTTACTATTAGGACAACAAAACAAAGATAAACACCCAGACCTGTGACAAATGAGCACAGCCTGTACACTGGGTCAGTATTGATTTGATGGCCATGTGTATGCAAATGGACAACAAGGAGACAGTGTCTGAATTCATAAACCTGTCAACTAAACCAAATCTCAGATATATTCAAGTAAAAAACACCTGCGTGCCCTTGCTTTCAGAAGTTGCATGAAGTCAGCCAATCATATTATAGCCTGCAGATGACAAAAGTGCTTTCCAGTTTTGTGAGAAATATGGATCACAGGGTCAGCAAACAGACTGTAGGCAGTTTGTGGGTGGAGTTGTCTGAGGCTGAGACTTAGTAATTACTAACTAGAGTCTTCAGTCATTGTCTGAAGGGGTGTGTATATGTGTGTGTGCGTGTGATTTGGGAGGTTATTTGCTCACCGCTGATAGAGAAGAGAGTGTACACGATTTCTCCATTGGCAGATGCCACGCATTCAAGGGTGGAGTAACTGTTCTTGGTGATGTTTAGATGACTTTCTACTGTGCCTTTCCCAAACGGAGGATTTGTCATGGTTACAGTGACAACATCCTCCTCCTCCTGAGTGGCATTCAGCAAATTGGAGCACCTGAGGAGGCATGCAACAAACTCATAAATTCTTAGTCTCGCACTTCTCATGAACATGTACTTATGGTGGTGAACCATTCTAGAAACACTGCATAAAAGGAACTATGTAAAAATAAATAAATAAATAATACAAAAAATGCATCAATGTGCAAAACAAAGGCAAAATACACACACACACACACACACACACATATATATATATATATATTACAGTGACAACATCCTCCTCCTCCTGAGTGGCATTCAGCAAATTGGAGCACCTGAGGAGGCATGCAACAAACTCATAAATTCTTAGTCTCGCACTTCTCATGAACATGTACTTATGGTGGTGAACCATTCTAGAAACACTGCATAAAAGGAACTATGTAAAAATAAATAAATAAATAATACAAAAAATGCATCAATGTGCAAAACAATATATATATACACACACACACACACACACACACATATATATATATATATATATATACATATATACACACACACATATATATACACACACATATACACTAAATAATACAAAAAATGCATCAATGTGCAAAACAAAGGCAAAGTACACATACACACACACACATGTATATATATATATATATATATATATATATTCATAGCCTTAAAAGCAGTGTTATTTTCATATTATTTATAAAGTATTAAAGTTTTTTTTATATTATACATTAGCTTTTATCTCCTATTGTATCCCATTTTACGTCACAGGAACAGCAGATTACTACATTTTGATGAAAGATTATGAAGCCTAACATTTTTTCTTTGGAATAAAATGCACCAATTAACTTTTTATGATAAGGCTGGAATGTGTGAGGATATTTTTTATTTCATGTAGACCTTAAGATCAAATGTTAAGAACCAATGCATATCAAGACACATAATACGATAAGGATGTGATAAGCATCTCTCATCGCATTCAGTGGCTATGGCAGGTTTTTACTGATGTGTGTGAAAATAGCTTATTGCTTAAGAAAGCAAAATAACAGGCAGCAAAGTGACAGACCTCAAGTGCTCTTTTATTTAAAAACATCAGAGTGGAATGTACTGCCATCAAGTGCTTTGATTTATTTGTTTCTCCAATTTTTTTTTTTGTGCAATTGAGTTGAGTTAAAAGTTAGCTTTGGATATAAAGCCAGAACAAATAAACCTTAACTGGTTTGCATTCCTTGATCCGTCTCTTTGTTACTGAGTGATATCGTTAATGACATTGTTTAGCATGGTGAAAACTCAACAGTTTCTCAACAATGGAATGTCTGTTCGGTGAGAAAACTATCAAACTGGTGACAGACACCAACGCACAAACAAGATCAAAAGACACACTGCACTACATGTTTATATGCTCAAATTGAAGCAGGGCATGCTATCCTGATTAGATTTGATCATCATGAAGAATTGATTGGATAAGCTTGAGACTAAGACCATGCATGCTAAGGTGTTCTGTCAACACTGCTATTCGAGAATAAACAGCCCCATGGAAGCCACTTGTCCCCATGTTGTTGGGTGCTGTCACATGACTGATAGCAGCCGATCGCTTTTGTGATGTCACAGTCATGACAGAGTCAAATTGCTTATCCCTATCAATAATAGGCTAAAGCCTTGTTGTCCAATCATCAAACATCAAGTTAGCGGTTAGTGGCTAATCCACGCTACGCCACAACGTATCCTCAGAGAGGCTAATACGTTAACACTGCTCAAGAGAGGTGCCGCTAATTTTTGAAAGCAACTTTTAGAGCCTATTGTATGTACCCGGGGTGTATTTAAACATTACAAAACTGCAGAAAGACAGTACACGTACCTTGAATGGGGTTGGTCACAGTAATACCACTTGATCTGAGGAGTGGGGTAACCTTCAGCCACACAGCGCACCTGTCCATCAATCGGCCCTTCATGGGACACAATCTGTGGTTTACCTAACAGTCAAAGATTGGTTCTGGGTCAGTTTTACAATCTTGGTTAGTGGGATGGATGCTTGTACAGCTGTCTTATTTGCGATTACTTTGCATACTGTTATTATTTTAAAATATGGCTTAAGTGGCATTAAAAAGCCAGATTTGGAACATTTTTGCCATTTAAAATGTGGGCAGAAAGTAAAACCTGTTTGAGGGATAAATCTATTTATAACTGGTGATCAATAAATTTCACAGAAAAGAAAATTACTTGACAAATGTCTTATTTGAAGTCTTGAAGCCCAGGGCTTTCTTATCTTATTTCTTTTTGCACAGCCTCTCCTATTGTTAGTGGACTTTAAGCCAGGGTCTTACATAGACAATCAAGTTCTTTTATCCAGCACAATGCTCAAGAAATATGACTGATCACTTCTGAACCAGAATACACACAAAACTCATAGATCACATAGATTCTATACTCTTTTCTGGCGAGTGGAAAAGCCAAATATTTGTCATTTGCATTAAATGTTTTCACTCACTTATGACATGGACTTCGAACATTTGATGAACTGTTGCGTCTCGGTTTGAGCATGAAAAGGTGTAAACGCCACTTTCCAACACCTTGAGACGCACTAGCTTCAGCTCGCTGGTGTACCTGTTGAAAGAAGAGAAAGAAACATGAATAACCTATCTTTCAGTATCTTTCAGTTCAGTAAATAAATGGGATAACATGTCGAGTTTGCACTGATATTAAAATTCTGATAAAACTGAAAATTCTATAGTATTTTCTCTAAAAGAATTATAAAAAAGACCACACTAAAAACAAAATGCCATAATTCAAATGCCACAAGTGAATTTAGGCTTCACAACATTATTTTTTTATCACGTATAAAAAAATAGATATTGAGAGATTTGCTAAAGTTTACATTTAACAATGTTTTTAAATTATTAGTGTTTTTAAATATTAACTTTAAGTGAGCATTACATGACGGCAAAGGTAATCTGAATATAAAAACAGTAAATGAGCACCACAAGTAATACAACATCAAAAAATATTTCCAATAAATTAAAAAATATATATATATATTTTAATATAACCAATAACCAATATGATACCACAATATTGTGCATTCCTAGCAATTACTACGTAGAAAAAAACAAGAAATGTTTGTAATCAAAATCATACCTATTCCCATGTGAGTGACTGGTAATGACATGATCAGTAGTGTTGGTAAGTTTTACACCACTGTAGCTCCAGGAAAATGGATGAGGTTTCGGGTAAGCATCCATTACCACACGCAGGGACAGACTTTCTCCGGCCCGCACTCTCTTAGTGCTGTTATTCATACTTGTTAGGTTAATGAAGCTTTTCTCTACACACACAAACACATAAAACATCAATTTATTCTTTGAAACGGCACAGCCATTGAGACCATTTTTTAAATTGAAAATGTTTTTGAAACAATAGAGACCTACCATAGATTTCGACCCAGACCGCCTTTGCACTGGTCCCTCTTTCGTTCCTGGCCTCGCAGTTGTAACTTCCTGCATCCTGCATGGTCACAGACCCCAGATTCAGGGTGGCGTTCCTCAGGTGAGAAATGGGCTCGGTCAGGATACTTGAGAACTGCTGCACTGACGGTTGCTTGGCACATGCAAAAGGAAAAGAGACACAAAGCTGATTGGGCAACTATGAAGAGATGAAGCATAGACCCCGTCTTGGGTAAAGTACTTGTGGTTGTCTGTATGTGTAGGTGTGGCTGTTTTTATCTTTATATAAAACAAAGCATGTCATTCATCTCTCAAATAACAGTCTCTGATGGCAGTGGAGTCTCGATACAATACCGAAGAGCTGTTTACGTATGTTGTGTTCTCACAGCACACGTTTGACAATAATACAGTTGTGAGTGCTGAAAATTTAAGGGAGTGAGTTTAGATACAAAATTCGGTTCACGCGTTAAAAACTGAACTGTGTTTGAACACAACCATATATAGTGCTTTAAAACAGAACTGACAATCAAGATTGAGATAAATTCAGAATAGAAGAATTGCGAGTAAAACTAAACTAGAATTGAATTGTAATGACAGGAAGTTCAATAAAATATAACAAATGTAATGCATTCAAGGGAATCTATCATCTACCTACAGTAGTTATCTAGCTAGCTAGCTGTCTAGCCATCTATCTAGCAATCCATCTGTCTATCAGACTATCTGTTTGACTCTCTAGACTATCTGTCTGTCTTTCTATCTGTCTGTTTACATCTCTTTCCATCTGTCTGTCAGTCTATCTATCCATCCATCTGTATCTCTATCCATCTGTATGTCTATCTGACTCTCTAGCTATCTGTTTCTTTCTTTCTTTCTTAAATGAATTTTTGTTTATTTTAATTATATTTTAAATTAATTATACAACTATACTTTGCAATTCTGCATCCTGTTTGCTTCCTCAATTTCAAGCTTAATTCAAAATTCAAAACTTGAACGAATTTAAAAGGCATTCTCAATTCACATCTGAATGACACACAACCCTGCTGACAACCATATTCATCTGCTGTATAAATATATGATCATATAGAATTTGAGGAGCACCTTAAACCACACAAGATCCAATTTGCCTCTGGGCATAATATGAAGTTCAAACAACATTTAAATTCTCATTCTCAGTCTACAAACACTAAATTGTTCATGGGTACACATTACCACATTAAGTAGGTTAACTGGGATGTGCACTCACTCTATAGTCTGCTTTTGTAAACATTGGTTTTACTCGCTTGAAACTGTTGCAGTGTTTAATAAATTCTGCAGTATGTACACTGCAAAAAATGGCTTATCTTACTTAGTATTTTTGTCTTGTTTCTAGTCAAAATATAAAAAAATTCTTAAATCAAGATACTTTTACTAGATTAGCCAAATGACTTAAGATATTTAGTCTTGTTTCCGGGGGGAAAAAAAACTAAATTAAGTGCATTTTGCTTAAAACAAGTAAAATTATCTGCCAGTGGGGTAAGTAAAATATTCTTAAAGCAAGAGTATTTTACTTACCCCACTGGCAGATAATTTTACTTGTTTTAAGCAAAATGCGCTTAACTTAGTTTCCCCTGGAAACAAGACTAAATATCTTAAGTCATTTGGCTTATCTAGTAAAAGTATCTTGATTTAAGAATTTTTTTATATTTTGACTAGAAACAAGACAAAAATACTAAGTAAGATAAGCCATTTTTTGCAGTGTACAGTATATATATATGTGTGTGTTGTGGTCAGGAAGAGTGTCATGCAGTACCACAGATGTGTTCAGGTAAACAGGTGAGAGCTGGTTAGGTTGTGAGAGTGTTCTTACCACTCCTTGTGGAGCCTTCCACCTGACTGTGATGTCGCTGTTGACATTTGAGGTGTTGCAGGATAGGGAGAGTTCTTCCCCCTGGATGAGCAGCACTCTCGGAGGCTGACCCAGTGTGATTACAGGAGGCACGTCTGGAACTAAAAGCAAAGAAGCATGATGCATTATATCAACGCAGCGGGAAAGTGTGGGAAAGAGAGCAAGCTACAGTGGGGTAACATGGACATGCATGTGCCTAGTGTCTGTCTGTGTCCTCTAGCTATATTTAGGGGTGGCAACTGATGAACTTTTTTTTAATCAAATTAATTACATGATATGGCGATTATTTAATCAGATTTATCTCAATGAATTGCAAACATCAATATTTGAAATACCTCAAAATAAAAACATTACTAAAAGTGGCTTTAGAGGTCTACACACTACCATTCAAAAATTTGGGGATGGTAAAATTACGTAATGTTTTGAAAGAAATGTTTTATGCTCACAAAGACTGCATTTGTTTGATCAAAAATACAGTAAAAAGAGTAATATTATAAAATATTATTACAATTTAAAAAAAGTTTTCTATTCACCCTCAAGCCATCCTAGGTGTATATGACTTTCTTCTTTCAGACGAATCCAATCGGAGTTATATAAAAAAATGTCCTGGCTCTTCCAAGCTTTATAATGGCAGTGAATGGGTGTTATTTTTCAATAGTCCAAAAGACATCAAATAAAGCGCATCCATCCATCATAAGAAGTGTCCCACGCGGCTCCAGGGGGTGAATAAAGGCCTCCTATAGCGAATCAATGCGTTGTTGTAAGAATAATATCCATATTTAGAACTTTATAAACAGTAATCTATAGCTTTCGCTAACTGTTGTACACGTGTTCACAATAGAACGCTGTTCCGGAGGAGGTTCGGTGAGAAGTGATGAATGTGGCGCAGCGCAGCGGAGAGAGCAAAACAAAACACTGTTTACGAATTAGAAGTGCAAAACGAAGATTTGTAAAGAAAAATGTCAGAGGATTCCGATATAAGCCAAGAGGAGACTGGTTTTCCTTTGCTAAAGTAAGGAAACTTTGCTTCCTTTGCACCTGTAAACAAACGTTGGTTCTCACGGGACTAGCATACTCTCACCTGACGTTACGTTATGCCTACGTCCTACGTCATCCACCAGAACAGCATTCTATTGTGAACGCACGTACAACAGTTAGCGAAAGCTAGAGATTACTGTTTATAAAGTTTAAAATATGGATATTTTATCTTACAAAAACGCATCGATTTGCTTCAGGAGGCATTTATTCTGCCCCCGGAGCCATGTGGGGCACTTTTTATAATGGATGGATGCGCTTTATTGGACTTCTTTTGGACTATTGAAAAATAACACCCACTCACTGCCATTATAAAGCTTGGAAGAGCCAGGACATTTTTAAATATAACTCTGATTGGATTCGTCTGAAAGAAGAAAGTCATATACACCTAGGATGGCTTGAGGGTGAGTAAATCATGGGGTAATTTTCATTTTAGGGTGAACTATTTCTTTAATATATTTTAAAATGTAATTTATTTCTGTGATGGCAAAGCTGAATTTTTAGCGATCGTTACTCCAGTCTTCAGTGTCACATGATCCTTCAGAAATCATTCTAATATGCTGATTTGCTGCTCAAGAAATATTTATTATAATTATTCATATTGAAAACAGTTGTGTTGCTTTTTTTTCAATTGACAGCCCTAATATTCACGTCTTTCCTTTTCTTTCTCACCGAGGCGAACATTGAGTTGATATTGTCCGGATTTAACTGTGTTGCCTTCCAGAGTCCCGACGCAGACGTAACAACCCTCAAAGTCCTTCCTGACATCTTCCAGCGTTATGCCTGTCTCAATACTGGATGAATATCGTAGGCTGTTGGGCAGGGACTGTCCGTCACATTTTTGCAGGCGCAAGTCTGTCATATGTGGGTCTGTGGCCAAGCATGGGATCGTGGTTGTTTCTCCTTCTCCCGCAACAAAGTCAAACATGATGTTCCTCCTGAAGGGATTTTCAGGATCTGCTGAGAGGAATGCTAAATCAAAAACCAATGAAACACAACCAAGGGGGCTTAGATCATGACATTACAGCTCAGAGAAAGAGAGTGAGTGTCACAAAAAGACTGAAAGTGAAAAATGACCCTCCATCATACCTAATAAACAAAAACAAATAACCCACACCTGCAGTGTTCACATTAGTAAAATTAGTGTCAACTGCCAAAAATGCCAAGGATCAATTTGAAGAGTTTATTATTTGGGATTATAAGAACATGCTTGCAAAAACACATAACACAGATGTATAAATAAAGGTCATGCAGGCGACTAGTGAATACAGAGAGCTGATTGTGGGTAGTTAGGGCATCTGTTGGCACCCAAAGTGTCTTTTTGGCAAAAAAAGAAAAAAGAAACCACACAGGAAGATGAGAGATGCTGAAGAGTGTGTTCAAAGAGAGAGGGAGAGAGAGAGAAAGACATAAACATAAAGCATGAAAAGTGTTAGAAAGTGCACATGTAATGGTGCAGACATACTTTCTATCTAGTATCTCTACTACTAGTATACTGTTGCTACCAAGCTTGTACAAACCTAACACATATAAAATATACTGAAGCTGCACTCACATGCATACAAGATAGACACTAAGACACAAAGGAGGGTTCAAGAATTCTTTAAATACTGCCCTACAGACATGTCATTCCACCCTGACAATTTATTACACGCATTTAAAATCCTGACTCACGAATGCAAAAGGCTGACTTACCTTTTACATACACATAGATGGAGCTCTTTTCACCAGATGCCTCCTCACGGCATGAATATTTGCCCATGTGTTGTGGGCCTGCTTTGTTCACTTTAAGAACTGTCACTTGACCCTGTCTTTGTTCCTTAAGGATCCGTGTGGGACGGTCTTCTCGCAGCCAGCGCACTGAACTGTCACTCTGGCAACGCAAGCTGAAGTCACTGTTCAGTGGTACTGTGACCTGGGGTCCTTCGGGGATGATAGTGGGCCTGGACCTGGCTGAGAGGAAACAAGTTAGTGAACATGGTGCACAAGTGGAAGATAAACAAGTTTAACATTTGATAGCGTACAAGAGAGTAGATTATTAAGGGTTAATGTGACTTGTTTTAAGGTAAATGTAAGCGTTGCAGCAAAGAGTCAATGTAAAGATGGTACATCTGCAGTCTGCACTGCATTTTGTCAAATGCATTTGACTTGCCAAAATACTATGGTGATATACAGAATATATCAAGCACATGCATATTTTTACACACACACACACACACACACACACACACACACACACACACACACACAAACAAATCAAAGCCCTCTCAGGTTGCATAAATGACAGTTAAGAGTGTGAAATAGTTTCACAAATCAACAAATCCAAAAAAATGTCTTACAAGTTCCTCTAATAGCAGTTTATCTAGAAATGGCAATTTGATGTCAGACAACTCTAAATAAGCTCTTAAGATTTATTGACCTTTCTCAGTTGTGTTAAGATTCTTGATTGAATTGAAGTGCTGCATTGCCTTATACAGCTACAACCCTTAAAGGCAACAGATTAGAGTTTTAATCTAACAAAAGAGCATTTATCCTCCCCCTCCCCACATGACTGGAAGAATGGTGAAAATAAGTGAAGAAAATAACAAAAGTAAAGAAATAAAAAGAGAAAAATGGTCCAACTGACAAAATGTATATGTAGCATGATGGTAAAATTTCAGCTGATTATTTAAATTATTTTATCTACTATATATATATATATATATATATGTGTGTGTGTGTGTGTGTGTGTGTGTGTTAATTCTGGATATTATATTATTAAATGTTAAAAATAAAAGGACCGAGAGCAAACAGTAAGCAAAGGGCAAAAGGACAAGTAAACACCTGTTTGGCAGGTAAAGGTTTGCATTGATATTTAAAGATTATGTAGTCGCAATCATGTCCACTCCTGGTTCCTAGTAACTGGTAAATACTGTTTTAAGCTGTCGTTGCTTTCTGCAGCTGGTTTTGATGGATTGAGGCAATCATGGCCCTTACGTTAACACTGAGAGAGGTGGGAGCAATTTACATATAAAGGAAAATCTTTTAAAATGGGAACATGTGTGAATGCTAATGTCTTCAAAATGTCTTCAATAAAACAAATATGACATTTTCATCTAATACTACTTTGATTAGAATAATTTAATTTTAAGTTTCTGAGAATGTGATAGACGGGGTTGGGGGCACTGGCTTCCATTCCACCTCACGGTTTCTCTGGTAAATATTTAAACCACATAGAGAGAGCTTTTATCTAAATTACACCATTACGACAACAGTATGAGTTGTTAAACAGAGGTGATGTAAGAGAACTAAGTGTTCACTATAAGCTAATGATGCCTGATAAAGAGGATAGGACGCAAGATGAATGTTTGCGCCATGCAAATTAAATATTGAACTCTGTTCTATTCTACCACAGCCTGTTTTCCCAAAATTACGTTTCGCCAGTTTATATATATATATATATAGATACACACACACAGTCATGGCCAAAAGTTTTGGCAGTGACATAAATTGTGTTTTGCAAAGTTTGCCACTTCAGTATTTGTAGATTATTTTTCCACATGTTTCTGTGGTATACTGGAAAAATAATGATAAACATAAGTTTTTATAAGCTTTTATTGGCAAAAAAAAAATATGAGTCAATATTTACAGAGACCCTTGTTATTCATAACCTCTGCAATTCGCTCTGGCATGCTGGATATTAGCTTCTGGGCCAAATCCTGAAATTTCCTTGCATGTGAGGCCATTTTGATGCAAAGCGATGATGGCTGCAAGTGTTTCTTTGGAGGTAACCATTGCTAACAAGAACACAATGATTGGAAGCGCTTCTTCCCTCCTTTTGTAGCAATCAGTCTGCTCTTACAATCTAATTAGTATGATAGTGATTTCACCTGATTAGTACTCAGTCACACTTTCACATTTACTGCTGATATGATTTTTTTTTTTGTATAAAGTTAATTTTTTTAGCCAATGAAGCTTTTAGCAAGAAGATTTGCATAACACCGCCCAAATGTTCAGGCAAAGAAAGAAGGAGTAACTTTTATTCTCGCTGTAGTATTGTTTTTGCCGCTGGTGCCATGTTGTGGAGATGCTGTGTGTTTAGTTGTGAAAACGAAACTACTTTGTTTGGCCTTCCAAAAGAGGACGATATCGCTTCATCATGCCTGGAGCTGATCCGTGCTGGTCGCTGAGGAAATACATCAACTTCGCGCTGTGGATTGCCGGATCGGCTTTCACCGTGGACGAAGCGGAGTCCAGCCCGGGGTCGTCACATGTGGTTGCCGCACGCC
>NW_015655565.1:773113-778687 GCF_001515625.1 Sinocyclocheilus rhinocerous | reverse complement strand
CATCACAGTATGGTGAGGGGCGTAACATTTCCGTCTCACGCTTGAGGTATTCGGCCAATCACAATGCACTGGATAGCTGGCCAATCAGAGCACACCTCGCTTTTTCAGACTGATGAGCTTTGTAAAAATCGACGCGTTTCAGAAAGGCGGGGCATAGAGAAACAATAATGTACAGTATGTGGAAAATAATGTGTTTTTTTAAACTTAAACCGCATAAACACATTGCATTACACCAAATACACAACATAATGTTCTTTTTAGCAACGTCATATGACCCCTTTAAGCAGCAAACTTTGCAAAACACAACATTTATGTCACTGTTAAAATGTTTGGGCACTTATATATTGTTGCTCTTTTGTTAGTTTTGACTGCTTTTATTGTCCTCATTTGTAAGTCGCTTTGGATAAAAGCGTCTGCTAAATGACTAAATGTAAATGTAAATGTATATATATATATAACTTGTGATACCACCGTTAGCCACTAGGGGTATACGCCCGAAGACAGCAGTAGCCATAAACCAGTGGTTCTCAAACCTCTCCATGAAGTACCCCCAGCACCAGAGGTGTAGCAATAGGGCAGGCAAGGCAGGCAATTGCCTGGGGCCCCACATTTTGAGGGGGCCCCCGACAGCTGACCATTTGAACAATCGAAAATGTCATTATTAATATAACATGGGTCATTTGTGTGATTCGTGTAGATCCACTGAGTTTTTAAAATTGTACCAACTCAATTCTGTACCCGCTCGAAGTCACCCGCTTTCAAACGATCTGTATGTTTTTGTGTGCGCGCTCTGGTTTCGAATTACAAAACCAAAAGTTTCTATTTACAATGTGTTTTGCAGAGTTGAGTTTTGTAGCCAATCACAGGCATCTCTGTTGAGAGCAGTGGCCAATCAGAGGCGTTTACTGTGGGTTAGTCATAATCCGCTCTGATCTAATTTTTGTTTTTGCAAGTTTATGAAGTTCTACACGCTCACAGATCTTCCTATTATAACAAGACAAAAAGAAAGCATACACGATGTAAATAAGATATTCATTGTGTAGTTAGGCTAGTTATTGATTATATCAGGAGTTTTCGCGTGAGTAAGCTCGGACAGTTGCGCCATAATGGAAGCGCCCTTTGCTCGGTGTCTCTTACAAACTACATTCACAGTTTGAAGAAAAGTTAAGAGGACCGTCCACGTATACTGTTTCAGGAATGACAAACGCGAGTATAAAAAAAATACGCGAGTGAATCCGCCAGATTGATCCGCGATTGACGGTGAACTGTAGCAATGGACGGAACAAACTATCTGACAAACCAATGTCAAAACAGAGCTGTGCTTCAAGTGATGCAGAGTAAATTCAGAGTAACAAAACTACAGCAGCAACAAGTCTGTGTTGCCTTTAGCAGCTTCTACAGGTAAAGATAACTTAAAGCACTCATTTTGAGGTGTCCTTTTTAGGCAATGTTTGAAAATTTAATTTTTTAATTAAATCTAAAAAATGGCAAAATATTTAATGCATTATTTAATTATTATACCATTAATAATTAACTTAATTTGTAGTTAACTATGATTAGTTTGCATCCCCGCGAACTGTGTCTTGCTGCCAGTGGGAGCCCACAAATCAATATAAATAAATATTACATTTACTTAGTTGACATTATTTTTTAGCTCTTCTACATTAAATTAGTTGAGTTAACATAATTAGTTGTCAACTAATAAAACTAGTAAAGCTGATAAAAACATACCTCAGGTCAACATGATCCAAGAGAGGCTGTCAGTTGTATCTTCTGCCATAAAGATGAATATTGATATTTTGTTAAAGAATAAGCACTTTGTTTAAAAAAATAAACAATGTATGTTCTATTATATGTGTTTTAACTACTTTTTGTATGTTGTATAAATATATATGTAACGAAGATATATTAACAAAATAATATTTTAGAAGGGCCTCATCTATTAATTTTGCCTGGGGCCCCCACTTCATCTTGGTTCGCCTCTGCCCAGCACTGCACATTTTGTATGTCTCCCTATATCTGACACACCCACTTCAGGTCTTGCAGTCAGTCCCCACTAATGAGCTGGTGAGTTGAATCAGGTGTGTTAGATAAGGGAGACATAAAATGTGCAGTGCTGGGGGTACTTGAACTTCATGGGGAGGTTTGAGAACCACTGCCATAAACCAACCAGAAAACTGACTTATGTGCATAATTACGATCATTCTAACTGTGCATATCAGAGCTCTCTAATATTAACTATGTAAACGAATTTCTCACGGCTGTTATTTGAAAGCCCGAAGCGTTATGTGTTAGAAGGAACCCTCAAAAGACCTGGGTTATCACGTTTCTTCAGGCTAACCCCATATTCCCCAAACACAATGACAAGCTTGGAATTTAAATGATGGAAGACAACAGATTTTTCCCCAAAAAGGAAAGCTATGATCCTTTTGGGAAACTTAAATTTACCACATAATAAACATCTTTATTTTAGCAAATGAAACTGTAAGACAAGTGATATCTTTGTTTCCAAGCACGAGTTACAAAAGGATAAATATCTGAGCACATGATAATGGTCAGTTAACAGATGCAGTCCAACTAATGACTCGCCCCGCATCTCTCAGAACATCCATAATCTGAGCACTACAAAAAGACCATCTGATAGGCTACGTCAAAAAAAAAAAAAAAAAAAGTCAGGTTGCAGCATGCAAAACAACTACTCTGGCTTTTAGGAAATTACATGGAATTGCCGATCGTTTACATAAAGCCTAACTGTCCATGCTGATAGGATAATAATAATAATAATAATAATAATAATAAAAACTGCCTGTTCCAACAAAGTTTAACCTTACAGACCAGTTCAATACCCCCATATATCTGAGAAATGTTATAGATTGTTCCATGGAGCTCAATTTGCTTAGCGCGCAAAACCCACAGACTTCTAAAACATTTTCGTAGCTAATATATGCGTGACGTCCTTAATCAAGCGTAAAAATTACATAGCACTTGTTTTACTTATGTTACTGATTCTAAAGAAAAATACTCGAGCTGCACAGTTGCTATGGCTACCTCCTCAATAAACGCGCTGCGGCTGAAAATGTGACACTTTTCTGGATACTAAAACAAGTTGCTTTAGCAGCAATATGCGTAGCTAAATCTGTTGAATATATTCTGTAAGACCCGCAAAAATTGTTTCGAAACATTCTGGGAGGAGGTTCAAGCCGGAGGAGTCAACCCCGTCTCCCCATTATATCCGAACAGTAGCCTATAAAGTTAATCAACGTGTGTTTTCCACACTCTTTCACACTCTTTCCTTCACGTCTCTCACTAATTATAGCTAAAAAAAACAGGCTTCGTATTCCTACACTTGTTGCCGAGACAAGCACGCGCGAGCCCGAGTGATAAATAATTGAGTACAACGCGCGAGGTTCGGCTTTACCTTACATTCTCACCTGCAGCTCTCCGGATCGATATCTTGTTTCAATGATCGGTTCCCGTAACCGCTTAAATTGCTGGTGTGAGTCTCCGCAAGGTAAGTGAAGAGGATATGATTCACTGGGATTATCAGTGGAAATGTTGGTGCATTAGGATGCTTAATTTTCAGTTGTACTGCAGAACTCGTGGAGTTCTGAACTGACAGAACGCGCACCGAGGTGTGAAAGCTCCTTATGGAGAGCTTCATTATGTGGCAGTCCAGTGTTAACAGACAAAATCGTGCTTCTATAAAGAGCCTACATGAATCTAGATTAGTTCAAAGTAAGAAGCAACAGGTAGCCTACATAGGCTACATTATTCTCTGAAGGCAATCAGTCTGGTTTTGAGTAGCCTAATAAAGAATAATTAAACAGCCCAACTGCCTGTCATCAATAGAGCAAGTGCAGTACATCCCTACTCCTTAATGAACAACTTTCTTTCCTCTAAGCAAAGTGATACCATAAAAGGACCGATGATAATAGTCACCCTACCTGGTTGGACGATTAACTGCAACAGAACAGTAAACAGAACGCAATGATATTCCATTGTTATAATTCCATCTAGCTCATGTGTGTTGGTAGTCTTGGAGCTCAATAATACCGCGGAGCGGTCGCCAGCGGAGCGATCACTCCCGTCTTAAAGGGCCAGCGTTGTTTTCTACCTTGTACTCTGCGCGCTGGTGATGCGGAACGACGAGCGAACATGGGCGGGGACAGGGAGGCAACATCAACAGTAATAGCGCTAGTCATACCTGAGACGCACAAACGAGGTTAAGAGTGCCACAGGTTGACACATGACTTGTCAGAAGAAACTATATTATGATAAGTATGGCTATGGAAAGCAGTTATCAAACTGATTTATTAGTGGCCTTCAAATTCAATAAAAGCTGCTTCTTACAGGGCTGATCTGGCAATGGTAAATTCGTAACAAAAACATTTAAATTGTCACAGACTTGCATGGAATGTTATTAGAGCAGAACAATCCCAGTTGTGTTTTCCAGCTGGATAGAAAAGAGATTCTAACAAGCAATTTACAAAAAAGCATAATCTTATCTCAGAAAAGCAATTATGTTTACAGCATGAGGTGATAGGTGACTCAGTTAGAGAGGTTGTATGTCTGTTGTTCATTCCTTTTCATAAAACACATTGATTTATTTCACTGTTATCATACACGTGACAAACATATTGTGGTGTTTGTTAGTTTTGGAAGCAGCAAGATGAGTCTCATCTGTGCGGTCTTGCTACTTTGCCTGAGAACGAAAGAAATGAGACACAACTGAGCGAGTGGATATGATCATTGTTTTATGCATTTGTTTGTCATTAATGCCTGTGAGAGGCTTTATATCTCTACTAATCTGCTCTCCTGATAGGAGATCCTTCATTGTGAACAATATTTGTATTGGCTTTCTAAAATAACATAATTGTTCTTGTATGCTTTCATTATTGCTCGTCTTGTCTTAGATGCTTTAATAAAGCCAACATGAGCCTTCTTGTCATTCTAAGATATGACCCAAGACTTTATGATCGCTGTGACACCCCTGACCTCCCTTTCACCCATCATTTCCTCCTATTTCTCGATGATTTAGTTGTCTTTTTTTGCTGTATTCCCATTTGTTCATATCATCTTGTGATTTGTCATCATTCCAGCCTCTGATTTTCTTTTAAATTTAATACTGAATTGTCAAATCTGAAATAAAACTGCTGAACAAGTTCAATAAGGCAAATAAAACTGTTAGGTAAGTAAAATATATTGACTTTGAATTATTCTCGAAAGAGGATTTCACCAATAACAGAAAAAAAAACATAAAACAAGTCATATGACAACAATTTTTAAACTAAGGATTGACAGGAAATATGCTAAACATTGAAATCAATCAATTATATGACACAAACAAACAGATTATATGGCAAAATGGACAGAAGAAAGTTTAACAGAAGTTTGTTTCAGCTGTAATACAAGAAAAAGTGTGCAATCAAAAATATTGCACTTTGATAGTGATATTACATTATACTTTATATAGTTCAGAGGTCCTGTGTAAGACATACTGGCAAACAGTGTTGGGAAAGTTACTTTTAAAAGTAACTTTCCCAAAACTGTTTGTCAGTATGTCTTACACAGGAC
>NW_015655565.1:756876-772950 GCF_001515625.1 Sinocyclocheilus rhinocerous | reverse complement strand
CTTCTGATTTCTCTCAACATGGGGACAGGAGAGCTGTCAATCAATAAATTGTAAAAAAAAAAAAAAAAAGTAACTTGCGTTACTTATTTGAAAAAGTAACTCAGATATTCTCTTGTAAATTAAAAAGTAATGCGTTACTTTACTAGTTACTTGAAAAAAAGTAATCTGATTACGTAACTCACGTTACTTGTAATGCGTTACCCCCAACACTGCTGGCAAAAGGCCAGACTTTGTGAGAAAAAATACACTAATCTCTTACTAGCAATAGGGAAATAACCTAGTAACCATTACCCTTACACATTGTGTAACTGCAAAGACCCAATAAAACTCGCTAATCACACAACTTAAATCCCATTGTAATTTAAAATATTTCCATAGTTGGTTGACTTAATCCCTTTACATTTAAATTTGGTTGACAGTTGCAAAAATATTTCCTAGCACATTGGAATAGCTATCACAACATGTGATATGTTCTCTGACATTTTCATTATGAACAACCCAAGTTAAGTTAACAACCCCAGGCTGTTTGCATGTGGGTATATAGTTACTCCATACTAAACTACAGTCACCCAGCTTTATCGAAACCATAATATTTACCTTTCTTCTTCTTATAGAAAAATCACATGATGTTTCCTTGAACTCCCTTTCCCTAAATTTGTTTATTTATCTTTTATTAAACTGCTAATCACTTTCCTCTTTTATTAGTCATTTAAGATCAACTTTGGCGAGTGGTAGAGTAGAAAAGTTCAAGCTCTGGACCGTAAAATGAGCCAACAATATCTCTCTAAAGTTTCTTCATGTTCATCCTTCCTTTTTCATATTGCTCCTCCTAAAGCAGTTTTCAGGAAAATAAGATAATGACAGTTCAAATTAAGGTGTATTGCTGTGTTAAACGAAGCAAACATTAAGCAAAGCAATCATTTTGGAGAATTCACATGGTCATTCCCAGGTTGCAGTTACTTGTTTTAAAGTTTTGATTGAATACACCATAAAGAAAGTGGGTTAGATGCTGCAGGCTTTCTTAATACAACATATCTTTCAGGATATTCTGGCATCCAAGAGGCCCATGGCTTGTGCCTGGTCATGCTTGTCAAACCTCATGAGATGACTTTAAGCTTCTGGGCTCCCTGATTAATATAATTCCCATGAACACAGTCACTGTATTTGCTTATGACTGCTGTGTTGAACTATAAGACAATCACAGAAAAATTAGTCCGGGGGGTTGAGTGGTAAAGGTAAACATGTAATGGAAGTATGAATTTGCCTGTGTCCATAATGTTTTCATTTTTTGTGAAATGCTTTGCATTTGAACAGATGTCTGCTACAGTAGCTCTAAGAAACACATTATGTATTTAATTAAATGTCTAAGTTGCTCTTTTCTATTCAATGAAAGTAAACAGCAAGACAAAAAGCATCATCAAGATTTCAGAAGTGCTCCATACAACTTGTACACTACATTTCAAGTCATACAAGTATTTTGTGTGAAGAACAGACCAAAAGTTAAGTTATTATTCTCTGAAAATTGACAGCGGTGGTCACCAAACACTTACAGAAAAGAGCAGAATGCACATTATAACCCTATTATAAATATAAGTCTTGCACATTTTTAAGCACATGAGGGAATATATGATAACAGAGTTTCTGGATTAAATGTCCCTTTGAAATGCTTCAGTACCACTTGTTTTTTTGTTTTTTTTTTAGTTCTAATTGTTTGCCAATGCCACTTTTATCAAAGCAGCAAAGGTGTTTTCCTAATAGAAGAACAAGCTCTAGAAAGTTCTTCAAATCATTGCCTCAAAGGCAATCATTGATCAGCTTCATCTCAGCTGTGAAAAAAATCTGAACCTCCACCGATGATCTGCGGCTTTAGGTTTGCTCTCTCAGGCTATTTTGGGAAAACTCCTAAAATTTTGTTCAAGAGCACACTTCTGTTTGAAAGGAACTAACATAGCCTACAGTGAGGTTAAAGAGCACCTTTTTCAAAAGGCAGATCAGTGTCTGTATTTGTTGCAAACACAATTTTTTTGAGCTGCAAGATGTATTATGTGAAAAGTCTGCAAAGACGTGCACTTAAAAAGTGCACACAGTATTTATCTTCCTCTCCATCTCTCTCAGCAATTTCAAGGTTTTTAGTAGCTCTACAAGTATGCTTTCAATGTCAAAGCAACCGTAATTGATTATCAACATTATTAGACAAATATTATGCACATAAAAATATGTAAAACTGATAGTTGACTCTAAATTCTATGGTGCCCATAAAGTGACATCTGCAGAAAAACAACGCCTTTTCGCGTTGGCACAAGTAGTTGAATAAGAATAGAATAAATAAAGCTTTGCTTACTTGCGAGAAAACTCTTATGTGAGCACAAGAAACTTTAATGAGCGGGTGAAAAATATTTCACATGAGCGCTGGAAAATTATATACATTAATGGGGAGGTCTAATGCTATTTCATGCATTTTGACTTATTTACTCTATTAAAGAGTTGGATTCTCATGCTAAACATGGCCAAAGTTTCAATAAACAAGTTGGACGTATGACAGGGACATGTGACGTTTTTTTTTCCAAGTATGGCCTTGTATGACGTCATTAAGGACGGAATTCCTTGTATGGGCACTTCTAGAAGAACGCGCTCACACATCAACCAGAGCAAGAGCAAGAGCATGCCCATTAGGGATGGGCGTATCGATCCGAAGTATTGATATATCGATACTGATGCGAGTATCGAAAGTATCGATACTCAAACAAAAAATATCGATACTAAGGTGTTTTTTATTTACCAAAGTGCTTATCATTACCCATTTTACTCTTAGTAATTTAATAATTTAATAAATTTCATAATTTAAAAGTTTAGTTCAGAAGTATCGAATTAGATTCGATATCGATGATACTGCCTTGAAAAATATCGGTATCGTATCGAAAACAAAATAAGTGGTATCGCCCATCCCTAACGCCCATCAACATGCTTTATTCAAGTATAGGTCTCTGCAGGAAACTGATGGGAGTTACCAGATCGGTGGGCGAGGCCAAAACGAAGGTGAATTTTCGACCATTACCTGATTGGCTCATTGTCACTGTGACAGACAGGTATGTTTAGGAGTGGGGCCAGGTAAGGGGCATCATTTTCATTGGATAATTTAGAAACGCCCACCTGTTTGAAAACACTCACAAAGGTAGAAACGCCCACTTTTGTTCTGCAGAGACCTCATTCTCGTTTCATTCGGGTTAAGGAAGTCGTCGGTAGCATTGCACAGGGCTTGCTCGAGAGGGGTTTGTCATTTTGTTTTTAGACCACAAAATCAACAATGTCTTCAAAGAAGTGTGTTTTTGGTTGTGAGGGAAAGATAACCTTGTTCAGCTTCCCAAAGAACCCAGCGTTAAGGGAACAGTGGATGCAGTTTGTTTTTCCGCGGCAGTTGTGCAATTCCGTTTGTTTGTTCCTGGCATTTCGGTGATGAATGTTTTATAAAGAAATTAAATAAAATGTAAGTAAATTTCTTTTGTTCCTGTTTTTTATGTTGATGTCACAGCTTGCAGACGATCGCTATGCAAAAGCTTTGCGTGCTCGCGACTCTTTAGCTCCACCCACGGCACGTACGAGCTCGACTGTTTTCGGAGAGAATCGTAAAGCTGTATATGTCTTTTATAAATCTGATAAAACTAAAGACTCTTTGGAGATAGGAAGTATGCAATATTACTCTATAGGTTAACATGAGATTGGCAGAAACTCAATAAAACAGTTTTGAAAGTTGAGTTGAGAAAATGAGCGTGCCATTTTAAATACAAAGTCTGTAAGATAATTTCAATATGGCAACTAACCTGACTAAGGTCTGTAGCCTACTTTACTTGGCGGAAGCATATTTACTAATAAATTAACTTTATAATATGAACATTGGTTCGTTTAATTATAGTGTTGTTGCCACAGTTGTATAAAAAAAGCCACTCTTGTCTGTTATTTTTCCTTTTAATCAGTGTAACAACATCTTATACATATCACAATGTTACATTCTCTATAGCTTTGTAAATAATGATTTGTTTTCATAATATTAATTCCAGTTGTATGTAGGCATATTATTAATAACCATATTTAATTAATTAAATGATAACCATCCACCTCAAATCAGTTCCAACAGCGCAGGTCTCACTTCATGTCTCTCTCTCACACGCATAGCCAATAAATGGGGTCAGGCGGTTAGCCTCAAGTGAAACATGATCTCCATCTAAATTAAATCAGATCACTTCAAACTATTAACCTCCTCAGAAAGTCCCATAAATATTCACTCATATCACCACTCATTGATCCACCTCCCAAACTCTCCTCAAATCACTTACAATAATCAGACAAAGTACAACATGTACAGCCCAGGGGAAGTGTTTCTTCTGTATAGGTAACAGTGATCTGTCATATCGATATCAGGCCTTCAGGTGCACTTTCATACATTGCAGATAATGTTTCATGATAAACGGCGCCATCCTTTAAGATCCATTTAACACAACATTTAAGTGGCATCACAAGAGAGTGCAATAAAACATTTAATAGACAGCTTCCTTGTCCGATGTGACCAAATTTAAAACTGAGGTTGTTCAGCACCCTGCAAGCGACAGTCCGCCTCATACATTCACACACCCCAGCAGTCTCAGACAGAGGCCCCTCTGTATGTGTTTACGGAGTCACCCCACACCATGCGTGTCCGCAGGCAAAGTACAGAAAGAAAAACAATTTTTATGTGAGCTAATAGCTCTCTATCAAATGACACATGACTATAAATCAGATGTGTGTGTGAACTCAAGTAAGAAGAGTGTGTGTGTTGCCTCTTTGTGCTATCTTTCCAGTTGATGGAACGTAGATAAGATTTTTGGTAGACTGTCACATTCACATATCCCTCATACTGTATATAAATACATTCCATCACATACCCGTTAACTGTGCTTTCACAAACAGGTTTTTTTTAAGGACAGTGAAGAAAGATTAGGAGGAGATAAAGAGATCATGACAGCCCCATATATAAGCTCAATATTTTTGTCAATGTTATCACCATTTCCAAGCCTGTCCAAAATGAAGGACCAGACTTCCAGAGCTTGTTAGGGTTCAGCCCGGCACATGTGATATAGTGAACATTTTCCTTGGGGCAAGCCTCCTGCCTGCTCCTGTCCACGAGGCAGACGGCATGAAGACTCCTCATTGTTCACACCCTCTGCCCAAATACGGGGGTTAAGATGTTTGTGCTTCCCTCTCTCTTCTCATCATATAAAATAAATGGCAAATGAAAAAAGAAAGACAAACAGGGTAAGGCAGGGGTGGTGCTGACATGTATTTTAATTGCCTTCTTACTTACATAGAAGAATTTTGTGTGACATTTTCAAATGTTTCTGTGAGAAAAAAGGCTTGCTGTGGTTTACACATCTATTTAAACAAGCTTAAGATTTAGCAGACTATACAGAAAAGCTCTAACAAGATTTTAATGATTATAACCAACAAAACAAAATGTGAATTTCTACACATTTAATTTTCACATTTTCTTTAAGACCTTTAAGATTATTCAGCTATGTCAGTTCTAATAACAACAATATATTAAATACAAAATAAAATACAGTTTGTGACTTCTCTTTCTGTAACCATAAAATGCATTTCACTGTCATGCATTTATTTCTGCCTATGTTAAAGATTACACGCCATGTTACAAAAATGTCATTTACAATATATTATATAATTTAGTATAATTTTGCGCATGACAACCCATAAGTGTTGTTGAAAAACTCAGAAGCGAAGACCAGGAGACTCTTGGATATCTTCAGCAGGACTCTTTATTGAGAACGCGATGCGTGGCGCTGCAGTCATCAAAAGTCTAACTAAGGCAGTGATACATTGTATTTTATAGGCATTCAGTGGGTAGTCCTTAAAGGTGTTTACCTTACACAGCCTCAGAAGTGACCACTTAAACAAAACATCAAAGACAATACAGGAAATCAACCCCTGACTGTGAGTTTCAGCAAACCTTCTCCCCAAAGATAACAGTACCCAAATGGGTTAAGCTGCACCTGGCCACAAGAACTAAAGATGTGTAAAAATTCACATGTAGTTAACTTTCAGTAGGAAGATCAAAGACTAGCAAAACCCCTCACTAGAAACTATATTGAATCTAATCAGTAAATAGATCCCATTATGTTCACAATAAATGCCCAATACAATGTAGATCACCTTAGGTTTTTTATATGATGTTACGTCAGGATGTAGGATCAGCAGATCTAAGACAGATTCTTAAA
Organism: Sinocyclocheilus rhinocerous; assembly: GCF_001515625.1. Lineage (NCBI taxonomy): Eukaryota > Metazoa > Chordata > Actinopteri > Cypriniformes > Cyprinidae > Sinocyclocheilus > Sinocyclocheilus rhinocerous. Next base: position 766,687 of record NW_015655565.1, on the reverse strand, counting down.
TTTGTAATCCCACAGTGTCCTGACCGAATGTTTGTTGGTATTTGAAAATCAATCACTGCAAAAAATGATTTTCTGACTCAGTATTTTTTGTCTTGTTTTCCAGTACAAACATTTAAGCATTCTTAAATCAAGAAACATTTACATGAGAAGCAAAATGTCATAATATAGGATATTATGTTTGGAGTAAGAAAAATAAACTTACATTTCCCTTAAGTTTATTTTTGTGACTTTTAGGTCAACACTTCTCTGTGCACAGACCAACAGAAACTTTACAGAGTTTTCACTTACTGTTTTTATAATCTAATCAGAAATTGGCAATTGTTTACTGTAAGAATATTATACAGTACCTGTATGCAAGTGGTTTATTCAAAAGTTTATATTAGATCAGGAACCCAACAATAAGAGAGACACTGCCATGATTTCTCATTTGATTCCAAGATTCTCACTGGTAATGTGAAGCATAATTCGTTTGGAGCATGCACTTCCTCCAATTTTATATCTATTGCTAGCCTGTACGATACAGTTTTGTGTTTATTTTGGTGGTTGTAAAGCTGTCACCATGTCGCTGATGAGGGCAGTTAACGTGTCAGGCCTGCTGTGAGAGAGAGGGAAGTTTAGTTTCACATGCACTTACCTCTGTTTTGGAAAAGGTGTCAATAGCATTCAGTAAAGTCCCATTATTAGGTCACTTGTGTTGGAATCAAACTTCACAACCTTTAAGTGTGAACACAGAATGCTGTTTGGTCAAATATCACTAAAGAACAAGAAGTCTTACTGAGAAAGCAGTCTGAGCTATTATGTTCTTTTTCAGAGGTGTGACAAGCTGCTGCAGATATTAAATTTACAATTTTAACACTTTTCATGAGTAGCGTTTGATAGGGAACCTGCCTTTAAATAAAGTCAACATAGAATAGTTTTTCAGAGCTATTCTTTGGGTTCAGAATCTTGTTCTTCCTCTGAAACCTTTTCCACAGACCCCACCTAGTACATTGGGACATTTGGCAAATACGTTTATTCAAAGCAACTTTCATCGCATTAAATATAAACATTATATCAGTTTATGCATTCCCTGGGTTTCAAACCCCCAACCAAAGCAACATGCACTAACAATAAATCTACAGAAATACTATTGAGCTATTGAGTAATGTTAACCAGTAGCCAAACTGCAACTTTTTATATATGTATTATTTTAGCAAACTTACATTTGGGCTCCATTCTGGAATGTAATGCCCACTTTTCATGATCTAGTAAAATTCCAGTGGAAAAATCAAGACCCTCCCTACATTTTTTCAAGCTTAATATCATGTTTTGCTCTGAAATATGTTTAATTATTTAAGTAAAATAGGTTGTTTATATAATCCATATGATTTTTTATATATATATATATATATATTTTTTAAGTTGGTAACACTTTACATTGAAATTTGTAGTTAATGCATTAGGTGATCTAGGTTATTCAGATGGTTCGTTGTTAATTTGTTTGTATTTGTTACATTTTATTTGATAAAACTTGTTAAAAATACATACCATTCATTTATTATTAGTTCATAATGCCTAATGCAATCAACTAATCAATGTTAATGAACTGAATCGTGTTAAGTGTTGCCGAGGAGTCTTTAGTCTTGTCAGAATGCTTTACTTACTGTAGCAGCCTAAAAGAAAAGAAAATGTCCTATTTTGTAGTCTGGAGTTGAACAGAATCTAACCTCTACACTATTTTGAAGGCTACAATGACAACCAGATCTGAATTTAATGCAGTGGTGTGGTGGTTTTATCACAAGCTCAACTTTGATGAATAATGCCATTATACGTTGTCTCAAACAATAAGGGAGTCTAAATGTGAAAAGAGCTGCTGGGGGTCAATCGGTTAAGAGCTTCTAGCTCATCAGTGCATCGATTTACCATCCTCACTCACAGTTGTATTTAAATGAATATCAGCAGGGGTGTTGATGACAGTCTTTCATGATTGCTCGTGCATCATATCATGATGACAGAACAGCGAGTGCTGTATCTTCAACAACCCCGACCGACCATTAGCTTTGTATTTTTCATTCACCAAAGAACTTTTGAAAGAGCTTTGTTTTATGCACATAAAGAAACGCAAAAGAAGGATGATACTTGGGAACAATTAATCAGGTTAGAGAGATAGTTGTTGAATTATTCACCCTTTTTCTTTCTGTTTACCTCACCTCATACTCTTCCTTTTTCTTCCTCCCTCTCTCACCCTCTCTCTCTCACACACACACACACACACACAGTAGACAAAATGCAAATGAGGAAGTATTCTATTTAAAATCTACCACTTTATTAGGGTTAAACATTTACTCAAACCCCATACACATGGCCACATAAGATATTATAAGACCTTTTGAAAGTCAAAGTCTCACCAAATGGAATACAAAAATAATGATTGTTTTAAACAGGTTATTTTCTAACCCCTCTGCCATTAGTCAATAAACAATGGTTTCCAAACTGTTTCCACCATGGGATTAAAAAAAAAGTAACTTTTTATCTCATAATTCAGACTTTTTATCACAATTCTGAGAAAATAAGTTTCTTAACGCAGGATTGTGAGGTATAAACTCACAATTCGGAGAAGAAAAGTCAGAATTGTGAGAAATAAACTCGCAAATTGAGAGGACCAAAATTAGAACTGTGAGATAAAAAGTTGCAATTACATTTTTTTTTATTCCATGGCAGAAACAAAACAAAACATAACAACAAAGCGAGCTATAAACTCAGAATTTCAAGATGTAATCTCAGAATTGTGAGAATGCATGAAAGAATTCTGAGTTTATAACTTTAAATTCTGAGTTTATGTCTCTTTTTCCCCTCATAATTAAAAGGAAAAAAGTCAGAATTGTGAGATTAAAAAAAATATTTTTTTGTTTTATTCCGTGGTGGAAATGGGCTTCCATAACAAACAGATAAATTGTGTCCGAAATCTTTGTAGGCATTTTTAAAAATGTATTTATTTATTTATATATTTTTTTGCCTACTGTTTTAGGAATACTGTGTATTTAGACATATATTTGCCATATATTTCACACACACATATATAGTTGGGAAGCAAGGATAATAGCATGCAAGGAAAGTGCCACCCCAAACTCACGCCATAGATTGAGCTATAATGCTACTGTGTCAGGCTAGTCGGGATGCTTAAACTAACTGAATAATGTGCTGAAAGAGCCTCAGTGTAAGCCTTTTCAAGCAAATCAACCTACTAATGGCTTACTTATGGCTGTATTTGAATATTAAGCCATGATAGGAGAAAGTAATTTATCATACAAAACTGCACAGTTTAATTTAATTGAACTTTAAAGCTTTAATTTACGCATAACAAAAATATTGAGACTTCTGTGGCAGTCCACTTTCAGATTACCACGGAATAGATGGACAGAGCTCATGCTTATTCAATAAATTAAAGAGAAGAAAATGGATTTTCCTTCAAATCCACAGCTTCAGCCTTGCTGTCACAGCAGTTCTACGGATTCCATGCTTCTCAGTGAGGATTAGGGGGAAAACACACTGAAAACAATGGAAAAACTGTTATTCAGATAATCATTACTAAAAACCAAAGCCACTATGTGAGCTGTGAATCAATCACTTATTCACACACATTCTGGCTGATGAGCCCGATAATTTTCAACACGCTCAATGATTCATGCATTTAGCAAAACTAGCTCAACATGGTCCAAGCACAGATTTAAACATGACTATCTGATAGCACAATTCTTGCTTCCTTTGATTGTGTTTCCTTTCCAATGTGACTAAACTCTGCTATTTTCACAATTGCCATTCCCGTCAGTTCCCATATGTGGGGGTGCAGAAAACAATTTCTCTGTTGTAAAACTGTCATGGTGATCTTTATGAGAAATGGCGTTCTCTCAACACCATGCTGAGTTTCTTTATCTGGCTTCAGTCAGACAGGGATGTCATTTCAAAACATGTCTGCAGTCTACATATGCACAAGATGTGTAAAGCTCATGTTTCCTCATTACAAAACGTCTACGCCAAATGTTTTGACATTGAATTGGCCAATGCTAAAATGAATTAGCAAATCAGATTTCCTCCTTATTTAATTATGGATATGAAAAGTGTATAAAAAACACTTTCGGAGTTTCACACACGGAGATTCTTTCTGCAACTGCAGAAGTTACCGATTTTGAACATATCTGGCTAGTGAAGGCAGGCATATTTGTTAAAGCCAGACTGGAAATTGGAATATGAAGAGAAGCAGTTTTGCTAAGAAAACAGTATCTCAAAGAAGTTGAAATATCTCGAAATATTTTTACATAACAGTTGAAAGGCCTCAAAAAGAAGTAAAAGTTAAGGGGGACACAGAGGTCAACAGTTTAAAAAAAGGTGAGAAATAGTTTTAAAAAATCCAGATTTAACACAGAAGGTCACCTGATTAGATCCCAATTTCTTTTCATGGAAAGACTGAACAGATGAAGATCTCACGGTAAGAACTTTGTTTGTTGTCTGAGATGGATGAGAGAAAAGAGGATGTGAAGGATCAGAGGAAACCTCAGAGCCAAACTGCAAACTCATATCAGCATTGGCAGATGCTAAAGCACTAGCATTGCATAAAAAGCATAAAAAGTACTGACGTTTTAGATGCCATTCTGCCTGTCTAATGCTAAAGCGGTTTAAACAGCTGCAACTCTAGCATGCAAAATCATTTGTTTCTGTCTGTAGTGAATGTGAGCAACTACGACCAGAGAATTTTAGGGATTGCTCTCAACAGGACATTAACATTTTAGATCCATTTGTTCATACAATTTTACTGAAATGCATATAATGTTGAAGACTGTGCATCGAATGTGTAGATTTATTAGGGTAGTACAAAAAAAAAAAGCCTTTGAAGTAGAGAACATGTTCAGACATTTTAGATGCTTTTGGGATATGATAGTGAATGAGAGACCATAAATAACAAGAAAGGAGAGATGGGATCAGAAAAGGAGCTTGAGCTAGGAATGCAACACTGTATGCAGTAGCAAAATAAACATATAGCAAACCTCAACTGCTTGTTTATTTATGTCATTGCAAAATGTGAACTATATTTTCACCATCTATATATTTAAACTCAAATATATAACATCTTACACAAGTTTTTTTTTTCAGTGTAGTATAGCTCTCAATATAAAGTGGTATATATAGGTAAATCCAACTTTATCCACATACATCCAGTACACTCACATAAAGCGATATATAACAAATTTCAACAGTATATAGCAAATATCAACTGCTTGATTGTTTATATCATCATAAAATTTAAATTATATTATTGTCCAGCTCTAATCTGCTGAATGTGACTATAATTCATAAAGAAATTAAAATTATTCTATTATATTATTGCTCAGGTCACCCTTACTGCTGCTATGATTCACTAGATATATCAAATGAGAACTGAAGATTCACTTTGTGAAATGGCTAACATATATTTAAAAAATGCAGATTGCAGACCACAAAAGACTTTAAAGTGGCTGATGCACAACACACACAAACACCACAGCACACACACACACACATGCATACAAACAGTCATACAGTATAATCCTCCACTGCCTTCAGCTTCAGTCTGTGAGAACTCACATGATATTCATGCACACATACGCACACATAAAACCAGAATGGGAGGAGCCTCAGGTCAAAGTCCCAGAATGCAACAATAAGGAGCAGTGTTTGAGCAGTCCAAGCACTGACTCCAGATACTACACAGCAGAGCTTGTGAAGCCACAGGCCTGACTTCAGTGGTGTACTGAGAATACCTGCAAGCTCTCTGAATTAAACGCCTTCCTCCTTTCCCTGAAACCACACAGATGAGACTTGCATGTGAAAGGATTATTTGTTATTGTTTTCTATGGTTACTATATTATGTTTAATGAATACAGTGGATTTGCACAGCACACTTTTACTCCCATGTTCTGCTTGTCTGAGAAACCCATAAGGCCACTGTTACTGATACTGCATGACTTTTCAGAGTCTTATGAGAACTGATTATGAACAAAATGGCAATTTGATAACACTTCAACGGCTCTTCATGATTTTTAAAAATATTTTTGAAAGAAGTCTCTCATCAAGGCTGCATTTATTTAATCAAAAATACAGTAAAACCGTAATAGTGTGGAGATTATTACAAGGTAAAATAACTATTTTCTATTTTGATATATTTAAAAATGTGATTTATTCCTGTGATTCATTTTCAGCAGCCCTTCAGTTACTGACCCCAAACTTTTGAATTGTAGTATATATCGGGATAAGAGGCTGAATGACCATCTGCTAACTTACAGTACTTCTGATCCTTGACCTCATTATGTAAAGTGCAGCAGAAGGGATGGGAAGAAGGCAGAAACAGAAGTATAAAAGGGCTGTGTAGTCTGTTCCAAGCTGAGTATTTAAATTGCATGCCAGGCTAACTGCTATATGTGCCCATTTGTAATTGCTATAATTGTAAAAAGGCATCTACAAAAATGCTGAGAGAAATAATCCCCCTCATTTCATTGTTGTCAGTGTTAAAACAGTATGAATAATGCTGGTCTTATGGGGCCTGTTTTAGTGGAGCTGGCTTAAAGGGTTAGTTCACTTAAAAATGAAGATTCTGTCATCAATTACTCACCCTAATGTTCCAAATCCGTATTGCTTTCTTTAATCTTCGGAACACAAATGAAGATATTTTTAATAAAATCTGAGAGATTTCTGTCCCTAAGCCGGGCTCACACTACAGGATTTTTGGCTGGATTTTGCTGTCGCGGACAGATTTCCACAGTCTGCGACAAAACCCCCGGATCATGACCAAATCGGTGCTCGTTCAGCAACGTGATCCGAACCTGTCTCGAGCTATCACAGATGCTACGACATTTTCAAACCTGTCTGATATTATCGCCACGTGATCTTGTAATGTGAGCGACACAATGACAAGGTGGAACTAATCCAGCCAATCACAGTGCAGATTGTATAAACACTCTTATCAGTGGAGCTGGCTTAAAGGGTTAGTTCACTTAAAAATGAAGATTCTGTCATCAATTACTCACCCTAATGTTCCAAATCCGTATTGCTTTCTTTAATCTTCGGAACACAAATGAAGATATTTTTAATAAAATCTGAGAGATTTCTGTCCCTGAAGAGGTTCATTCTCATGCTATGCAGCACATTTGTGCTTCAACAAGGACCAATGAGGTTAATTGTCATGCGTCAACTCTTTCTGCAGTACTGACAGTCCTTGTTGTCCACATCTTCCAAGCCATTGTTTTTGGCCATATTCTTTTTTATCGTGGTTTCTTCTTTCTTTCTGATAAAATAACTGCACAGACCAAGTGAAGGGCCAGTTGATCGTCCATGCTCGGAGAGATATGCCCTATAATCGCTTTCTCGCAAGAATTTATGTGAGAAAATTTATTTTCGCTGATGGTCGGGAATGCCTCTTCACTCAATGTTTTGTAGTGTGCGCACCTCGGTAGCATTGTGTTGTGTAGTATGCGCGCAGCTATAACAAGACGACGACAGATGAGAACAAATCTTGTTGCGTAGTGTGAGCAACACAGTGATTCGGCTAGTCTTTCAATCCTGTAGTGTGAGCCCGGCTTTAGATCGTTAAAACTGGGCCCTCCACCATGGCGCGAGCGCAACTGGCTTTTAAAGGGAATGGGAGATGAGACTCTGATTGGTTTATTGCACGTTACGCCCAAAACACACCCATTACTCATTAAGAGAATAGGAACAACCCTTTTAGACCATGTGCCCGGCGCGCCGACCGTTTTTCCCGTTGGTAAACTAGCAAAAGTGGATTCAGACACGCCCTAAAGACGGTCTCACAAAAAAACGACTGCCCCATTGACTTTAGACCAGGTTTTTGTTGGTCAATGGCGCAGTCTATTTTCAGTTCCTCATAATAGCAACGCGCAAACAATGCGCCTGAACACACCTATTTTTTAGATCAGCACGCCCATGGTCGCACAAATGGGCGCAAACGCATTTGCTATTTAAACAACGCGGCGCAGGACGGGAAAATGAGAACTGTGTTGGGCTGAAACTAGCAAAAACACTTGCTCCGGGTGTATGATAGGGCCCGGAATTTACAAGAGCAAAGACTGAACGCTTCTCCAGAGAGGAGAAGGTTCTGCTCGTGTGCTAGGTTAAAGCGCGCGAGCAGACCACCTACGGGGCACAATAGTAATCTTTTACATTGTAATCCTTTCATTTTTAATATTTGGCATGTTTGTGTGCTGCTGCGCATCCCTGTGTGTGTAATAAAAAGTGTATGCGCGTTGTTCACCTGCCAATAGGGGCGTATTACTAACGCGCACTTTGTTCCCAAGAGAGACATGAGGAAACATGACAACATTTAATTATATTCTCTAGGAACTAAACTTTAGTTTGACTTCGTAACCTTTGGCCTGACTTTGACATGAGGAATTCTTGCAATTTACTGCTCTTTGCAAAAACAGAAGAGTTTGTTCCAAAGGATGTCACTGTTGATCAGATGCTGACCTGATCAAACAAGGACAGCTGGTGGTAGACAATTGACCCCCTTGACATGAAGTATTTGTAAGATCATCTTGCTTTGACCTTCATAGCTGTCCCACTGTGGATGTCCACTAGTTTTTCTAATGTGGAAAGTGTTCTTAACTTGTGAGGACGCTTTGAGAAAGGTTAAGATCAGTTCTTGCTCAAAACAATTAGCCTGTTTGATGCATTGCCATACATACAGCGCATTTGGAAAACTATATAATTTAGAATTTTTGTATGTTTTTCTTCAAAAATATTTTACCCCTAAAGAAATCCAAAATACTTTGAATTAAAAAAAAAATAAAATCAATTACACTTGCTTAAGGAAAAAAAAAAACTGTAGTCATATCAGATGTCTAATAATAGTTGTTGTTTTATCAAAAAATATTAACTTTTTATGACATGATAATTATGAGATATAACATTTTCTCTTTAACTTTTCTATTACAGTTTTTTCACATTTGCTGAGACACTAAATCCCATTCTCTGAACCAAATTCTCAATAGCCTAAACCAATTTGTCAAATAAATCAGTCTTTCTTCAAAACCTTAAACAAATTCAGGCAGTTTAGACACTGTTTGCAGATCTCATGCACACTTTTTTTGCAAAACTCTAAACACATTCTCACTCACTAATATGCAATTTGCACCATGATAAACTTGTGATGCAAAGCCGTAAACACAATAAAGCAAAAGTTAAGCACAACTGCAACACGGTTGTCATCGTTTACACACAATAATTCAAAACTGTTCACACTTGTTTCTAAATATGTGAATGTACAAAATATAAGCCAGTTCGAAGTGCACAGATGACACGGGTGCATCCATCAATCTGAAAGGTACGGAACAGTGTGTATACGAGGTGGAGGACGAGGAAGAGCAAGACCAAGAACAGTCATTTCAGATGAAATCAGAGCTACTGTGATAGACCATGTTTGGTGCTTGTGTGTGGAATGACAGATGCAGGACAAAGAGTTCAAACTAATTTGAGCAGATTCTCTGTGGCCACCATAATCAGTTGGAAAGTTAAAAAAAAACAGTAATAGAAGAGTGGAAGAGAATCTTGTGTAGAATTGCAAGACTACCACATTAGGGTGGAAGAACTGGCCTGTGGTGACATAAACGTGCTGTCTTGTCAAGGCTGGATCCGCCACACCAGAGGTTTTTTTTTCCCCATTGCCTGCCTGCGATGTAGATGAAGTCCTCTGATTCATATGTATGTATGTATGTATGCATGCATGTGTATATAATCTGTGTGTGTGTGTTTTCCTTTTTGAGAGTAATTTGAGTTTTTTTTTTTT
>NW_015655565.1:754738-756154 GCF_001515625.1 Sinocyclocheilus rhinocerous | reverse complement strand
TATATATATATTCACCAAACTTAGGTCTTTCTTTTGTTTGTGTTTGTGTGTGTGTGTGTGTGTGTGTTACAGTATTGCAAAATATTTACTATATACAAGTTTTTTTTTTTGTAATGACATGCACTGTACACTGTGTTCTCCATTTTTTGATGTAGTGTCTAATGAATGATATGTAGTGTGTGTATTATTGACTAATGTGTGTGTGTGAATTGAAAGCTTTGTTTGATTTTGAGTACAGGTGAAATGGTTTTGAAGTGATTGTTTGATTTTGCCAGAAGAGTCAGGGGTTCTGTGAATTTAGTTTGAAGGTTTGGATTTGTGTTTAAGGTTTTGAGAAAATGAGTGAAGGTTTCAAGAAATGTGTGTTAGCAATTCAGAAAAACTGTATTATATAAAACAATGGGGAAAAAAAATCTTTAGTGATCAAAACCAAAGGAAAGAACAACCTGAGTGAACTTGACTGTTGTTTACTGCTGTCAAGCTGTAACCATGGCCAAATGTTGTAATTTCTTTGGCTGTCAATGTGTCTTGTATCACTGAATTTTAATTAAAAATACCTTAGTAAGATTATAAGATTCAAAAGTGATTTATTTTGCTGTCTCCATGCATGTATATCTGTGTGTGAAAGAGAAAGAGTGTTTGTTTCTCAGCTTATGCTTTGCCTGTAGCACATATTCACATGATAGAGAAAAGCTTGATCTTAGATCATAAGACCCAATAGTCCCTTTATTAGTCTCTCTGCCTACTTTTTAGCTAAATTACAGCACAAAAAGAGAAAACACCATGGTATTTGTGTGTAGACAAATGTTTTGTACTCATTGGATGTGTACAGAATGCCTGTCTCCCAGTTGTTTTACTTGTACTTAAGGCATTTGATTTGTTCACTTAACCAGGATGTCTAAAGCTATACACCACACTGTAAAATCCAATAGTTGACCTTACTTAGATTTAATTAGTAATCTTTACTTAGTTGTTATACTTACTAGGTTTTATTAAGTTACAGCTACTTTCAAGGCAAATAAAACAATTTACTTACTGTTTTGAGTGACACTTACTTAAAATATTCAAGTAGCCACAAAGGAACCAATGACATTAATAAACCAATGAGAGGCAGCAGTGTACTAATATGCTGCTAATGTGCAACATAACAACAGAAGAAGAAGAAAAGAAAAAGAGTCTTAATAGACTTTTCACCCATTTTCTCATGTCTGCAGTTATCTTTCACTAGTTGCATTCACTCGTTTCCCAGTCATCATGAATGTTGAATTCTCAATACAACTGAAATATTTGAGAGAACATCACATAAGCTAACTTCATAAATAGATGTTGATTTTCCTAAAATGTGTGGGTTTTTTTTCTCACCATTATAGTGATTAGCGGTCCCTTTGGTTGGGCACTTGGAACTTCATTTATGTT
>NW_015655565.1:745808-754558 GCF_001515625.1 Sinocyclocheilus rhinocerous | reverse complement strand
CTTTATCAAATTTCTTTTTTCATAAATATCCTGAGATGGTTTAATTTGGGTTTATATATTCCTTAAATAGTGTGTGGTAATATGCTGAAGTCACACACAGACTTAAACATTCAGCACGTGAACCACAACAATGGTAACAATTCAATTTCATTTATTTTCATTAATTGTAACAATAACCATTTTATTTGCTCTTTTTGTTGTGCTGCTACTGACACAAGACAGCAAATAAAATTGGCAAATAAAATCAACAACTGTAAAACAAAGCAACTGTATAATTTATTCATACTGCAATGCACTCTGGGAGTCAGTGAGTAGCTATATTAAGTCATGAGTAAACCTAAATGAAAGGATAAAGTACCCCCTACAGTTCTTTTTTAGTTACTAGAACTCTCGTGTAAGTAAACTATACTAACTAAGCATTTGTCAGTACAACATACTATTCCTCTTTCACTTTACTTAGTTTTTTCAAGGCAATCGGTTTGCATGCTTTTTTTAAGTAAGCCCAACTAATTAGATTTTACAGTGCAGGTGACAACCTGCTGAAAACTGGCCAAACATTTCTTACCTGCCAACATGTCTTATTGTGACTGGATTAGTGTAGAAAAAAAGGTTAATAATGTTTACTGAGCAATTATGGATTAATAGTATCAAGTATCCGTAAGAAATGCTGTGAAAACAAGTCATCAGTATAGTTAAAACAACATTTCGACTGACACGTAATGACTCATTTCAGTCATTTGCTGGCAAGTACTTCCATATAGAGTATACATATAATAATGTATGCCTACTGGAAAATATGATCAAATGTATGCTCTGTAAAAAATCCAACTTTTGAAAAGTTCTCCTAACAAATGTAAAAAAAGTAGTTTGAACAAATAATTTTTTTAGTAGGAGGAGTCAGTTTATTATTTTGTGTGAAATGAACAAAAATACTCTAAACATGTTGTTAGCAAAAGCTGTTTTGTTTACCTTACTTGGATGCTCACATGTCCAAATGTTCTCCCAACTTTCCAAATTGAGTCATCTGAACAAACAACTTTATGTTGAACAATATTGTGCAAGTTCCCAGCATTGCAACTTGAAAACATTTTGTGGTAATTATTATTATTTTTTTAATTATCATTGTTTTACATTTTACTGGCTTCATTTATTTTTAATTAATTTTAATTTATGCTTTTGTCATTGTCAGGTTGCTGTCATATAGATCAGAATTCATATTTTTACTGGATTACCATTTGTTGATCATCACCATCTGAAATGTGTGAGGTATATGTGCATTTCATTGCAATTTCTGGATATTTGTCTATCAGCATAAATGTTTGCCTTCAGTTTTAAGAGGCAGATAATGCATAATTTGTATTTTGTTGCGGCTGTTATTGTCTGAGTGATAAATCAATCAAGGTATCACTTACAGAAATGGCGTTTTAATCTAGATGCGATACCCTGTTCAAAAAACAAGAGCGGTCTGAGCACCGGGCCATGGAGACGGGCTGGTAACGAGAGACGGGCTCCGGGGAGGTTGCGGGGTCCAAAGACGAATAACACAGCACAAAAGCCCATCTGAACCCTCACTGAGCGATATTCTCTTGACCGAGCTAAGTGATGAGAGGTGAGGAGAGAGCAGCGCTATTAAAGCGAGGATTCAGTTACACCTGAAAGACTGAGAGATTACTAATGTGATTATCCTTCACATGCATCTGTAGCCAAATACATCATAAATTCAATTCTACCCCACTGCTTTCGCATAAAGCACAACAAACCAATATCTTATTTCACTTCATTGCTCTCCACGGATTGAGTTAAATTGTGTGCTCTTTCATATGTGTTACACTTGTGAGAAAGCACCAGGCATTGGCCTACAGTATTTGAATCAATAGGTCCAAATGTTCTTGCTGAGATTGTTTTCTTTTGTAGGTTTTAATCTTCACACGACTGAACATGCAAATGTCTCATAAATAAATGACAGCTGAGCTCAATCCTCAGCAGTACTGCTGGCAGGTAAACACACATGGTGAGGTTAGGTTTACAAGACCTGTTGAACTTACTTGTTCACCCACTCATACTGTCTGTTTAGCTATACAAGTAGTGCAGAGCTAAGTGAACTAGCTTGTGCTTTATTTTCAGTGATGATGTCATCCTTAGGCAGGTCTGGGCCGGGAAGGCAGGATGACTGTTGAGCGAATGAACAATTAGGTGGGAGTATAACTGTCATCAAGTAGATATGGTAAAAAAAAATTTAAGATTATATATACACAGTTGATTTTCATCCCCACTTTAATGAGAGACACATAGGTGTGGCTAACATGACTATTTTTGGGTGTAGCTGATTCATTTGATGTAGCTGATTTATTTTTGGGTGTAGAGATATTTGTTGATGTATTTTGGGCAAGTCTTGAAATATAGCAGTTTGAGCATGAAAAGTACAGTAGATTGATTGGCCACCATATCAGTCTTTAATTTCTATTAATGAAAAGGACTGTATTTAAGTTCTTTTCTGCCACATAAGGAAAACAAAGTCAAATTATGAGATAAAATGTTGAAATGATGAGATTTGACTTTTATCTCATAATTATGATTTAGCATCTGACAATTTCAACTTTATTTATCATAACTATGACTTAGTATCTCATGTTGACATTTTATCTCATATTTATTAATTATTTTATCTCAATTTATGTCAAAATTGTTTTTGTCCTAATTTCAGCTTTTTGTGTCATAATTTCAGTTTATGTTATAATTATGACTTTATATCTCATAATTATCGTTATGTCGTAATTTTTTACTTTTTACTTAATAATTATGATTTACCAAAGTTGTGGATGGGCTTCCATACAAAAACACTATTTGAAAACACATCTCCATCTCTTTCTGGTTGATTCCCATACTCTCTCTCACACATACTTCTTCCACCCTGTTTACATGATCTTTCACCGGCTTCTATTTTGCATAGAACTGTCAAGTGATACTATGCAGCTTTGCAGTTTGCATATGTACATACGCACACACGCACAGGTTTGCTGGAAGGACCTCCCATTCCCTGGAAGGCAAAAACAGAAATTTATTTTCATATTACAGCAGCTAAAGACAGTTTCAGTGCCTTTGACTCTGTACTGCACTGAGCCTCAGAAAAATAATTGATAATGAGAGCACTCTTGATTTTGCACATAACACTGGTATTGCAAATAATTTGACATTTAAAGGAATAGCTCATCACTTCCATGATAAGACTGACAGACTGCAACGGTTTGAGTTAAAAATCTTTGTTTGTGTTCTACTGAAGAAACAAAGTCACCTACATCTTGGATGCCCTGGGGGTAAGCAGATAAACATCAAATTTTCATTTTTGGGTGAACTATCCCTTTAAGAACGAGTGGTTTAAAATAAATAAAATAAATAAATAAAAATGATAAGGGACATTTAGAATTATTAAATGAATCATACAAATAATTTGCTGTCTTTCATAATATTGTGGATGTTGGAGTTTTGCAGATTGACTGTCTGAGCTCATATTCAGTAGTTTATTGAAGCTAGATAACTCACCTGTGAGATCTGGATTTCTGTTCACATCCAATTTGATTATAAAGTTACTTGATTAGTTACCAAAATCTTCCACGTATCAGTTGTCTTAAAAGGAATAATTCACCCAAAAATAAAAATCTACTAAAAATGTACTCACCCTCAGGCCATCCAGTAAAAAAGTTGTCTTGTCTGAATCAGGTGAGAAATACGCACAGATCAACCACCAAGGGAAAACAGTCCAAAACAGTATTAAACAAACATGCTGGTTGGATTTTGATGTGGGAGGATGACAGGTGATGGACTTTATCACTGGAGGAAGCAGTCTCTCTACTGACGGCACCCATCCACTGCAGAGAATCCATTGGTGAGCAAGTGATGTAATGCTGAATTTATCCAAATCTGTTCTGATGAAGAAACAAACTCTACTCTACTCTACTCTACTCTACTCTACATCTTTTATGGCCTGAGGGTGAGTACATTTTCAGTAGTTTTTTTTATTTTTGGGCTTAATTATTACTTTAAGCTTTCCACTCAGTCCATAATGTGTTTTGTAACAATGGATCAATGGTCACATAACACTATAATGCAAAAAAAGTAATGCAGCATGATAATGAAAAATAACTTTATATTATACACCTCACCTTATGTTATACAAGTTAAGGTGAGGAAAATATTATGACCTTATGGTTGTAGTATCCTCTTCAGTGTTGAACCAAGTCACAATGCAAAAAAGCGATTAAGGCTGAAATCAAAATGTGGTTTTTGAACACCTACACAGGGCCCTTTAAAAACCAATATCATCAAGCATCACTTATAGCACATTCCTATCTAAAATGTGTGCAAGAGCTTGCTGCAAAGGGCCCTTCACGATGACCTTTACGCAAGTGCAGCCACTGGACACTTTCCACCAGACCTTGATAAACTTCCATAATTCTCCACACAGGCTATGCACTTGAAATAAAATCTGTTTGGACAAAATAATGAAACAAAAAATACATACATAATAATAAAAAACACAAATTGTCTCCTGTCCTCTGCATCTCAGTTGTACATCCCTATTTCCGGTGCCCCTTCAAAAATATCCTTTTAAAGGGGTTCTCTCCAAGTAGGCCTAGGGATGACTACTTTCAAACCATTGAACCTTTAAATAAACACCGTTTCACAGCACCCATATCACATCTATCATACACTCTCTCTCAAGTTCTCTATCCTAATCCACACATTTGCATATCCTGTTGTTGTAAAACTAGAAACTCACTCAATGTTTAACTTTACTATCACAAGGTTAGAAGGCTGCGCCACTAGAATTCCAGCTGTGATAATATAAAAAAAAAAAACAGACAAAAGACAGAGAAAAGTGCGCGCTCACACTCACACGTTCACTCACGCAAACACACACTTACAGGTGATGTCACTGCGCACTCTAGTGGCCACATGGTCTCACTACAACATCGTGCTTTAATAGAACACTTGATATTTAACTTATACTGCTTACAAAATTTGCAACATATGTAGGCGAGACCGGGACTAGTTGCCACACTTTTTACTACAGTGAATATACAGTGGATTTATTTTATTGATAGTCAATTTCTGTGAAATAAATCGTCACCTTGGAATTATAAGGTTCTAGCTGCCATTTTTGTCAAAATTGAGTTATTCACATATTCTTATTCTGTGACAACTTATTTACATTATGTGATGAAGTTTAAAACTTGTGTTTTATCAATGCGAGATCTCATTCAAAAATAAATAATCACAAACAAACAAACAAACAAACAAACTACATAGTCCATTAAATCTCATTTATTGAAATATAAATCTTTTCAATGTACATGGACATTATGCATATTATAGCAAAAGAATAACGTCTTTTTAAGGGAATAACTACCTAGAATTACACATATTGTACCATAGAATATACTTCATAACTCTCCTCCTTTCCCCTCTTCCTGCACAACAAGAACATTCACTCCACTGTCTCTTTAGAAATCATTTACCTTCCATTTTAAGCATAGACACATTTCGAAAGTCTACACACACACACACACACACACACACACACACACATAAGAAAAGCAGAATAAAGAAATACTAAAATATTTTTTTTAAAAAGAAGAGTTTTAAAAAGTGCAACAGTTTTAATATATATCTCCTCTCGACATGCCCGTGAAACAGACCACAGTAGAGGGTGAAGATGAGGGCAGGCAGTGATATGCTGAAGTCCTGATACACATTTACAATGAACAGTGATGTATAACATCAAAGTAAAAAATCTAAATGATGTGTCACTAAGATGCGTCAAGACTACAGGATTTGGCTATGTTTAAATCTACACCATGATTTTCAATTGCTTTGTTTTAGGGAGGTCACATGAATCTTCACAAGCAGCAAACTACCATGTCTGTCAGGGCATGATTATCTCGATTATCTTATTTGGTTTAATGCTCACATATAAAATCCAATGAACAGGAAGGTAAAACTTGGAGCAGAATCTGAGGAAACAGAAAAAGGTACCTACTTTTAAACATGAGCAAGTAATTTCACTGAATCGCAAAGTCTTTCTTCATTACTACACTGGAGTACATTATTCAAAAACTATGATGTGTGAAACTTCATGAAATAAGCCATTTCATTTGAATCCTCTTTTACAAAAGCATAGCTTTGAAAATCAGCAATGCCTCAGACTGACAAAATAGATATAAAATCAGAAAGTTCGGTAAAAACTTTGGCCAGACATAAACATGTTTTAAATAGTGACATATCAGCATCTTACAAAGGTTGAAGTCACTAAAATACATGTGACTCACAGGTCAAAACACAGTTGACCTTTTTTTATTATTTAGGACTATAATTTCTCCCTACCCAACCCAGTATTCACAAATAATATATCCACACTATCCAAACAAAAACTATCCAGTACAAAAATAAAATTCAAACTGCCACACTTATTGGGACATTGACGATATATGAACAGTTACATTAAACCTATATGTGCTGTTTAGTTGGTGGACTAAATCCTGTAAAATTGTGGGAGTGAGGGGAAAAAGTAGGCCTGATCCAAAATAGAGGCCATTTTGACTCAGTTGTGCTGGTTTTTAAATGTCTATAGTGGTTTTTTGTAGCTCAGATGGATTCATTTTTAGCAGTTGTGAAACCACTCAGGCCATTGATATGATTATAAATGACATGCTTATATTGCTGTTCGGAATGCCCGTCAAAATAAAGATCATACAATCCACTCAAACAATACACAAACACAATGCAAACATACAGAAATGATATACAAAACAAATATGTCCTCCACTTCGCCTCCTCATTGGTCTTTGCTCCAGTAGAGTCACTTAAACACTCACTGAGGCTCATCAAGAGCTCTCATGGAGTCCTTTGGTGCACTGCTCATTCCTCCAGACCTGTAGAGGGCGATGTCTAATCCCAAAAAAATCTATGACATTCATGCATCAGTTTTTTTTTTTTTCTGAAGGCTCCAGGAAAGTGAATTGAGGAAAATATGGCAGAAGGATGCAGAGAGAGAGATCTGTGAACTTGGAATGAATCAGAGGAATGTTTGTCTCTCTCTCTCTCTCTCTCTCTCACACTCTTTGCAGCTTTCACTCACAGGAAACTATCCTCTACCATTTCTCCTGAGTCCAAGCACATCTCGTCCAGCAAGGTGATGTCCTCCAGGGTCTCTCCCTCACGCTTCGTCATGGAGCTGCTAGAGCCTGTCTCTATTGCGCTTTCCTCCGACGTCTGAGAGCTACAGAGAAAAAGAGAAGACAATTCAGCAATTCAAAGACTCCATGGGCATGACTTTGTTGAAAATGCAAATGAACATTAAAAATGCAAATTTAAACAAAAAGAGCAAACACTAATTTATATAAATATTTTTTTTTCCAGAATAAATTTTGCTTGAAAATATATTTTAAAATGCAATTTATTCCTGTGATGGTAAAGCTGAATTTTCAGCAGCCATTACGCCAGTCTTCAGTGTCACATGATCCTAATATTTTCTTATTATTACCAATGTTGAGAACAGTTGTGCAGCTTAATATTTTTTGTGGAAAGCATTCTACATTTTTTCAGGATTCTTTGCAAAATAGAACGTACAAAAGAGCAGCATTTATTTGAAATATAAATATTTTGTAACATTGTAAATGTCTTTACTGTCACTTTTGATCAATTTAATGCATCCTAGCTGAATGAAAGTAATAATTTCATTAAGAAAAAAAAAAAACTTATTGACTCCAGACTTTTATTGATAGTGTATATGTCCAAAATCCTTATGAATCGTCATCCTAACATCAGAGTGAGAATGTTATGTAAATTGGTGGGCTACCTGTGGCGGTTCCTTTTGCTATAGTCTTCATTTGACAGTGGGTCGAGGTCCGGCAGAGGAATGATGTAACCGCTGTCAGAGCTGAGTCTCTGTTCATCAAAGCCGCTCTCGCGGTCCTTTAGTTTGCCCTGGTTCTTGTAGAGACCACCCATGTACGCATCATCATTGTCAGTGCACTGCACCCGAGTCACAGCGGGGTGATCGCTTTTCAGGAAGTCATGATTCACGCGTTCGTAGCACTGCACACCAAGAGAAATATAAATACAATATAAAAAGTTATAATAAAGCAATAAGCCCCAAGAAGCCGTGGTTTACAGTGAATTTATAACAGCTAAGGGCCGTTGTTAGGCACGACCCCCTTAACTGTTATAAATTCACTGTAAACCATGGCTTCACGGGCTTATTGCTTTTATAAAACAGTTATTTCATGTACGTAGTAAGGTTTCACAGAATAAAACAGAGCAAATAAAGTGTAAAGGCCCGTTCACACCAAGCACGATAACTATAAAGATAACGATAAAGATATAGTTCTAAAAATCTTTCTCAATATTAAAGAATAGCATAGTTCACACCACAACTATAACGATAACGATACAGAGGAACGATATCGTTGGAATCACTTTCAAAACGATTTTTTTCCAGCTGATGAACGATAAAACGAGCAGACGAGCGTGCGCTTAGAATAAACAGACGATATCGTTCGCTGGTGTGGACGCTAATATCGTTATCTTTATAGTTATCGTTCTTGGTGTGAACGGGGCTTTACATATGCGTTTTCTTTCTCATCTGTTTACGTTCACTTAAGACAAAAAAACGGCTGTGTTTATGATGATATACTGACGTATTTCGTGCATACTGGTCGATAAATGTGAAAGAGAAGTCAGTTCTGGCCCGG
>NW_015655565.1:740247-744666 GCF_001515625.1 Sinocyclocheilus rhinocerous | reverse complement strand
TCTCTCTCTCTCTCTCTCTCTCACACACTCTTTGCAGCTTTCACTCACAGGAAACTATCCTCTACCATTTCTCCTGAGTCCAAGCACATCTCGTCCAGCAAGGTGATGTCCTCCAGGGTCTCTCCCTCACGCTTCGTCATGGAGCTGCTAGAGCCTGTCTCTATTGCGCTTTCCTCCGACGTCTGAGAGCTACAGAGAAAAAGAGAAGACAATTCAGCAATTCAAAGACTCCATGGGCATGACTTTGTTGAAAATGCAAATGAACATTAAAAATGCAAATTTAAACAAAAAGAGCATTATATAAATTATATAAATATTTTTTTTTCCAGAATAAATTTTGCTTGAAAATATATTTTAAAATGCAATTGATGGTAAAGATGGTAAAGCTGAATTTTCAGCAGACATTATTCCACTCTTAAGTGTCATATGACCCATCATAAATAACCCCAATATGCTGTTTTGGTACTCAAGAAACACTTATTATTATTGAAAACAGTGACAAAAGAGCAGCATTTATTTGAAATATAAATATTTTGTAACATTGTAAATGTCTTTACTGTCACTTTTGATCAATTTAATGCATCCTAGCTGAATGAAAGTAATAATTTCATTAAGAAAAAAAAAAAACTTATTGACTCCAGACTTTTATTGGTAGTGTATATGTCCAAAATCCTTATGAATCGTCATCCTAACATCAGAGTGAGAATGTTATGTAAATTGGTGGGCTACCTGTGGCGGTTCCTTTTGCTATAGTCTTCATTTGACAGTGGGTCGAGGTCCGGCAGAGGAATGATGTAACCGCTGTCAGAGCTGAGTCTCTGTTCATCAAAGCCGCTCTCGCGGTCCTTTAGTTTGCCCTGGTTCTTGTAGAGACCACCCATGTACGCATCATCATTGTCAGTGCACTGCACCCGAGTCACAGCGGGGTGATCGCTTTTCAGGAAGTCATGATTCACGCGTTCGTAGCACTGCACACCAAGAGAAATATAAATACAATATAAAAAGTTATAATAAAGCAATAAGCCCCAAGAAGCCGTGGTGTGTATGTTTGTAGTGTGCGGCTCAACCAATCAGAATCAAGGACCGGAACTATCCCGTTTTATAAATAAATAATATTCAAGTATGAACTAAATCATTTAAATTAATTATTTAATATTTAATACAAAAAATAATATAAATAAAATATAAAAGTTCAACTGAGTATTACCACACATGCACTAACAATACAACAAACCAAAAATAGAAAAATAGATTTTGAATAGGCTTTACTTAACAAAGATTGTACTTGTAAATGAAACGATAATCACAAATTAAGCTTGCAATTCACTGTTATAATACATTGTACTGAAGGAAATGAGGGAGAAATGTAATCATTTCTGGTAGTTGTAAATAGCACTTCAACACCACCGTAAACACTGCTCAACGCCAAAGTTCTGCCCCATTTCTGCAAGCGTTCTGTGGTTACTTGAGGGCTTACTGGCCCATTTACGAACCGCATTTCCCACCACACCCCTGCCCAAGGTGCTATAACAGGAGCTAGTTATTCCCTGGGCCATGTGACTCTGGGAAGCAGAGTTTTGAAGTACCATGTGTGGTGTCTGTTTAATAGCACAATTATGGCTAGCTGGCGGACGCTAACTGTATGCTTCTGGTCATTAGCACTGCTGGGTTTTGCCTTGCTGGGGCGTTAGCCAGCTGGAGAGCTGCTGTGCTAATCTCTGTTAGCGGTCTGGCAGTGATGGCAATGATGACATGCACGTAGCCGAGGCCTCAAAGCCCAGATTGACACACTGCATTTAAGCTACAAGAAGTGGGAAGCCATTTCCACCATACTTTAATCTGGGCCATTTATTGAGCATGGCGGGATATTTTATTTTAAATTTTATTATTATAGTTTTCAATTTCAGTTTAGTTTCAAATTGTTTTAATCGAATGTAAGTAGCATTTATTTCATTTTGTTCATTTCTGAAAATGAAGTTTTAATTTGATTTCAGTATAGTTTTATATTTAAAATGTATTTGCCCCTAAATATCACATAATAAAGCTATGTTTTTTATGTATTTATTTATTTTTAAATATCAGACAGATCCTGTATATCCTGGAAGAAATGAACTACTACATCAGATTTTATTTTATTTTTTTAATTAGTTTTTGTCCAAACTGTAGTGGACATTTATAGTTTCAGTTTTTTTTTTTTTTTCAAAACCATTGTTTTTTGTTAAGAGAAAATGTTTATATAAAATAAAAATATATAAAAATACTTTTAAATTATTTTATAATTACAGCACAAATATTTTAGTAAGAGAAATTTAAATAGTTTGAGTAAATGATTGTAATTTTATTCATTATTGTGGTGTAGTCTATTTAAGATTTATTTGCCCCTTAACATCTCATACAGAAAGCTATGGTTGTTTTTTATATGCATCAGTCAGATACCTCCTTCCTGTGGTGGTTCTTTTTGCCAAAATGCATGAATCAGATGTTTTTGTGGAACTGATTAATTACTACATCAATTTTTTTTATTAGTTTTTGTTTATATTGCAATGCACATTTGTAGTTACAGATTTTATTTAGTTTTGTTTTCAAAAATCATTATTTATAAAAAACACATTTTTATATAAAATAAACATACATTAAAATACTTTTAATTATATCACAAACATTTTAGTAAGAGAAATTTAAATAGTTTTAGTACATAATTGTATTTATATATACTATATATATATATATATATTCTCCTGAAAAATAATTTCATCGTAAAGAAAACTAAAACCATTTGAGAGTGATAAACAGAGAGAAAAAACAGAGAAACTTGAAATCGTGTGTTCATGTTGCAGGCTTACTCTCTTATATCCTGAGGGCAGCAGAGAGGTCACCGTATCACTCAGGCTGTGGAAAGATGGTCTCTTCTCTGGTTCACTGTTCCAACACTTCATCATAAGCTCATAGCTGCACATAGACAAACAACAACACATTGTTTAGACATCTGCTCCAACTGAAGCCTAGCACAGCAAAACAGTCACGCAAACTTTGTAATGGAACGTACACATCACTGGAAGCGTGCTCGGGTTTCGCCATTCGGTATCCACTCTTGATCTTGTTGTAGAAGTTGGAATCCACAACCATACCTGGATAAGGAGTCCCTCCTACAGAAACACATTGCATATGGTATTTTAATAAACTAAAATATGGAATAAATAAAATGTGTTGGAAACACATTTGTAAAGTTTAGAAATAAACGCTAAAAAAAAAATCATACCAAGCGAGAAGATCTCCCATAGTAAGATGCCATACGACCAGACGTCACTGAGTGTAGTGTACAAGTTATCAAAAATACTCTCAGGGGCCATCCATTTTACTGGAAGGAAAGTCTATGTGTGAGAGAGAGAGAAAGACTACAAGTATTAGAAGACGATTGTTCCAGTTCTTTTTTCCAAATAAGTTCATAAAACAATGAACAATTCCATAATCTAAGATGAACAATCAAGAACACCACATTAAGACTAAGACAACAACTCACACTTCCTTTGGAGACGTAGTTGTTATCGTGCATGATGTCTCTGGCCAGTCCAAAGTCACAGATCTTCACTATCTTGCCTTGAGACAGCAGGACATTACGTGCAGCCAAGTCTCTGTGTACACACTGTGAGGAACAGAGAAAAAAAGAGACAGAGAGAACTAAACGAGTTAGTGCGTGATACAGAGACATTCTGTTCCGTTGTAGTGGGCTGTATTATATAGAAAGATTATTTATTTGAGATATCTCTAGCTATTTGAAGTGGTAAAACATATTTATCTAATCTTTTCTATTTCTCTCCACCCCATATAGTCTA
Source organism: Sinocyclocheilus rhinocerous (assembly GCF_001515625.1). Classification (NCBI taxonomy): domain Eukaryota; kingdom Metazoa; phylum Chordata; class Actinopteri; order Cypriniformes; family Cyprinidae; genus Sinocyclocheilus; species Sinocyclocheilus rhinocerous. Next base: position 740,833 of record NW_015655565.1, on the reverse strand, counting down.
ACCCAGTCTTCTCAAGCCTTTTTTGTCATGTAACCTTATAGCCCCATTCAAAAGTTACTCAAAAATACTCCATCATCAACTCAAAATTAAAACAAACGTTCTTTTAAATCTTTATACTGTATACTGATATTATATTGTATATCATTTTGTATTATCATTAATATTAAGATTTTTTTAAACCACTTAATAAACCAAAAACCAAATCTACACAAATATTTAAAAAAGGCACACATAATACATTATTTTCTTTTTTCATTTATTACATTTATTTTAATTATAAGTAGTTTAATAAATGTTTTATTTCAATTCATTTTAACTATTTTATTTTATCTGTTCACAACTGGAATTTCTATCTTAAGTTGGGGGCAGTTGTGGCCTAATGGTTAGAGAGTCGGACTTGTAACCCGAAGGTTGTGGGTTCGAGTCTCAGGTCTGGCAGAGATTGTAGGTGGGAGGAGTGAATAACCAGCGCTCTCTTCCACCCTCTATACCACGACTGAGGTGAGACCCTTGACCAAGGCACCGAATGCAATATGGCTGCCCACTGCTCTAGGTGTGTGTTCACTACTGTGTGTGCACTTGGATG
>NW_015655565.1:716340-740025 GCF_001515625.1 Sinocyclocheilus rhinocerous | reverse complement strand
TGGGGGCAGTTGTGGCCTAATGGTTAGAGAGTCGGACTTGTAACCCGAAGGTTGTGGGTTCGAGTCTCAGGTCTGGCAGAGATTGTAGGTGGGAGGAGTGAATAACCAGCGCTCTCTTCCACCCTCTATACCACGACTGAGGTGAGACCCTTGACCAAGGCACCGAATGCAATATGGCTGCCCACTGCTCCATATGTTGCAGGTGTGTGTTCACTACTGTGTGTGCACTTGGATGGGTTAAATGCAGAGCACAAGTTCTGAGTATGGGTCACCATACTTGGCCACACGTCACTTTTTTTTCACTTTTTCACTCACTTTCACTTTTTTTTTTAAGTTTAATAAAAATATCTAAGAACCTTTTAGAATCTGTTTAAGTACACCCTAGTTTGGAATCACAGCTGCAACTGTATGTTCATGGTACATCCCTTTCATCAGCTTTCAATCCCACCCTCGATTTTCTTCAAGGGTGGTCTGGAAAGTCCACTTTTGTAAGATGAGATTTAGTAAACCCTCTGTTACCAAACACAAGAAGTCTAATTAATACTTACTATAACATAACATGAAATGATAACATAATTTCCAATGCTTGGCCTCTGTCCTGAGAGGTTTTATTTAACCAAGGAGGTTCTGCAAACCCTCAATCCTATGAATTTTAACCATACAGCCATAGCACATACAGTCAACCATTTTCTCAAATATAGTAACCTGCCATCAGATCACCTCCTCCACAAAGACTTTCAGAATCACTTAAATGTTATGTCTCGACGTTATGTCTAAACTGCATAACTGTACTTATAAATGAGATCAAAAGTGTTTTGGAGCAAATGTTTACAGACAAAAGCGACAGAGGCAGTTATCCTGTACAAACAGGATGTAACTTACGTTCTTAGAGGCCAAGAACTCCATCCCTCGAGCTACTTGATAGGTGAAACTGAGGAGGTCCACTGTTGTCAGGCCTTCATTGGTGTCATCTGAGAGAAGTTTCTCAACTTCACTCTCTGTTGTTCACACAAATACATTCTGAATTAGCACTGCATGCTGAAAATTATCTTTTGAGTGTGTGTGTGTGTAAAGTCTGCGGAATGGCAGGCAGATGTATGCATTAAGACGTCTGTGCTACAATTACCCTCTGTAATTGTAGGGTGCATAGACTACAGTGACATGGGTGGACCTCTGCTATCACTAGCTAAACATCAGTGTGTGTCCTATAAACACCAGCCAAGCCAAACCAGACCACAGCATGCCAAACCAACCTGAGTATGTGCAGTAAGCGAGGGACAGACCGAAAAAGTAAAGAGCCGAAGGGAAAAAATATAGTTCACCCTAAAATAAAAAATTCTGTCATAATTTCTTCACCTTTATTTCATTCCAAACCCGTCTGACTTTCTTTTTTCCATTAACCACGAGGAGAAATTAGTTTTCATGCTCTTTTCAGTGCAATTACAATGAAATGGAGCTTTCGAATTTCAAATCTTGACAAATGCTTTAGCTCTGCTTGACAAAAGTTCATGATTTGAGAATGAATGATTCTTTAGAGTCGGACCTTTTCAATGAATCACTTGATCGGACTAATCCTGTACAGTCTGTTCCTCGTCCAAAGCTGCCGTAGGGCTTCAGAAGTCTTACGGCACACAAGTCAGTCTTAATTATACTTTTATGGTACGTTTGCGTTTATTTTTAAAGCTTGAAAGCGTCAGTGCTTCATTGTAATTGCAAGGAAAAGAGCGACCAGCACATTCTTCGAAATATCTGCTTTTGTGTTCCACAGAAGAATGAAAGTCGTGCTGGTTTGGAATGACATGATGATGAGTAAATGATGACTGAATTTTCATTTTTGGGTGATTATATATTTACGAGAGTTCTCTCACCGTTGAACTGTCTCTGAGATGGAGGATGGTCGTAGTCTGATCTATGGAGGGGTGAGTATTTTGAGGCTTCACTCATTTCCAGCATGGGGACGTACTGCATGGTGTCTGCTTGCTTCATGTCCATATAATCACCTTTCCCCTCAAAAGACAGGATGACGTAGCTGCACACACACACATAAAAATAGAAATAATAAGTCAGGGGAGAACACCATGCTGTGTAAGGTCACTCCAGCCAAATGAAATGCTAATGAATGATTAGATCATTTTATAGTAGGTCATCAGAAAGATCTGATGTGTAAGTGAACGTGAAGAGATTAGATCACAGGTCTTCTCATTGTGGCTTACAACACGTGGCCAGTAACCTCCTGAGTATTCTCTGAAAAGTGTTAAAAGTATCACTTTTGTTTGTTTTATAACAACTTAACTATGCTGCTTCCTAAGATACATCATGTTGGCCAAATTCCAAGGCAGCACTGCATATATCCTCCTCAGAGCATTTTTGTTATTGTTAACTAAAACAAAAACTATTAAAAATAGTTTTAATTCACTGAAATAAAGGACGTCTTTAAAGATACCTGTCTTTGTAGGCAGCAGGAAAAGGCAATCTATGTAGGTAGCTCACTCTCTATCTCTTTACTTGTCTGTTGTCAGGACTTCTCATACCTAATTAGACTGAAATCCTGACAATATCAATCTTCAATCAGATTAAAGAGCCAGATCAAAATTTCATAACATCATGTTTTGACCTAAAATGGCATTTTTACAAATGATTTTTATGATTCACTCATTTGAATGAATTCAGATCTTTTGTGTGGGTGTGTGTGTTGGCTGACCTCCTGCTACTCTCATCGGCTGGGTTAATGCCAAAGATGTCTAGATCTTTCTTGCCCTTTTCTGTGTGGCGGCTGAGAAACCCATCTCTGTTCTTATGCAAGTAATTCACCAGGTCTCCATAGAAACAATACTCTGTGATAATGTAGATTGGTCCTGAGAGACAAAAAGAGAAAGAGTGAGTACAGTGTTAATAAAAACTGGTCTAATCTTATCAGAGACTTGTAAAATGTCTAAAAACAGAAGGTTAAAGTTCTACATTGCACTTAACTCTGCCTGTTAAAATGCCACACTACAAACACCCATGAACCAAGAAGACACCACCCTAGAGACCAAGTGTTAGTGTTTGGTATCTGTGTGTTTGTGCATGTTCACCTGATTTGGTGCACGCTCCCAGAAGGTTGACGATGTTTAGGTGAGGGCCCAGGTGGGTCATAATTTTTAGCTCTGACATCAAAGCCTGCTTCTCACTGGAGCGTGCTGTTGCTGAGGAAGCAATTATATTAACCAGTTAAATACACTCTTAAAAATTCAAAAGGGGATTTTCGCAAAGATTTTGGGTTCCTCAAAGAACCTTTCAGTGAACAGTTCTTAAAAGAACCAGTTCTTAGTATGAAAAACATTTGAATAATTTAAAGAACCCCTTTTCACTATAAAGAACCTTTTGTGAAATGTAAAGGTTCCATGGATGTATTCATCATGTATCTAACACATAAACCATTCAACAAATATGTGTTTTAATGTCCTTAATCATCATCATCATTTATTGATGAGATGTTTCTGTGATTATTATCTTGTTTATAAAGAAATTTTATGCATTTCGTATATGCAACTACTAGTTAAACTTCAGTTAACTCACGTTTAAGCATTTTCACAGCCACTTTCATCACAGGTTGAGAACGACTGAGTCCGTAAGCAGTGCCTTCCACCACTTTCCCAAATGCTCCTGAGCCCAGGACACGACCTGCAACACACACACACACATAGACACAAACTTGAACTCATTTGCATAGCCAGAGGATGCCACAGAAACATTATCTAGTCTAAAAAAGCATGCAAACTCAAATTGCTTTCTGTAACTTTCAGTATTACCACAGTGGTTTTCTGTTAGTAAAAGAACATTTTTGATGTTTGAGTCAAAAACTTCTATCAGTCTGAACAGTCACCACACAAAGCTCCTAAATAAGATCTGCTTAGTAGATTCATTGTGATTATGTCATATTAGGATGGGCTTACAAGATGACCATAATCCTATCAAGTACATGACCACAACAAAGTGTCACTTAAAGATGGTTGAACTACACCGAATCCACAGGACAGGATCATGGTTGACTGATTCACTACAACAGTGACTCACCCAGTACAAGTGAATCCCGAGAGAACTCCCAGCGGGAGTCATATGGAAGCTGCATGGGATCGACATAGATGTACTCGTGACCGTCCGGACTGACCGATTCAATCACACGCCATCTGATCTCATAACGGGGTTTCTGTAAAGACATGCACAAGGAGAGAGTAATTCTCATGTGGTCAGTAACAGAGCTTTCAGATACTGGAGGACGGTCAGGCTGATCCACACTCTGAGAGGGGAGATGTGTCATTCACACACAAGCAAAATGACAGGTGACAGGTGTTCAATTAATCTCATTTCAGCCCTCACAGAAGCTAACATGAATGTGTTGCTGCATTATGTCTATTCATGAGTGACTAAAAGACTGAATGTGAGAGAGTGAATTTGGTGATTTGTAAATGTGTGATTGAGTGAGTGAATAACTGAATAGGTAAGAGAATGGGTGAGTGAGTGAGTAACTGAGTGAATGAATGAGTGAAAGGGTGAATAAGTAAATCTGACACTACTCATAAGTTTGGTAAGATTTGTAATGTTTTTAAAATAAGTTTCTTATGCTCACCAAGGCTGTATTTATCTGATCAAAAATACTGTTAAAAACAGTAATATTGTGAAATATTACAATCTATTTACAATTTTCTTTTTTAATATATTTCAAAATGTATTTTATTTCTATGGTGGCAAAGCTGAATTTTCAGCAGCCATTTCTCCGGTCTTCAGTGTCACATGAACCTTCAAAAATCATTTGGTGCTCAAGAAACATTTCTTATTATCATCAATGTTGAAAACAGTTGTGCTGCTTCATATTTTTTTTTTTTAGAAAAAAATATGTTTGTAATTCAGGATTCTTTGAGGAAAAGAACATGTAAAAGAACAGCATTAATTTGGAATATAAATTTTGTCACAGTATAAATGTCTTCACTGTCGGTTTTGATCAATTTAATGAGTCCTTGCTGAATAAAAGTATTCAGTTCTTAGAAAAAATCTTACTGACCCCAAACTTTTGATAAGTATGGATAAATGAACAAGCGTTTAATTGGGTGAGCAGGTTAGTGAGTAAATATGTGAGTGAGTAAATGGGTAAATGAGCAAATGGTTGAATGAGTGAGTGAATGAGTAAATGGGAATGAGTGAGTTAAAGCATGATTGAGTCAATGATTTAGTGTGAATGAATGAGTAAGTGGGCGAGAGAATGAGTAAACTGCTAAATAAATGAGTGAGTGAGTGAGTGAATAAATGAATGAGTCAATGTAAATGAGTGAGTGAATGAGAGCAACTGAGTCAATGTATATGAGTGAGTGAGGGAATGAATGAGTGAGTACCTGTTTCCAGATAATGACCAGCACAATGAGTGAGATGATGACAATGACCAGCAGCACCAGAACAGCAGCAGCCACAGTGAGCTCCGAGTGCGGACCTGAACACACCAGCAGCAGCAGCAATGAGGAAGAGGTGGGTGGTGATATGGAAGGATATGGTGCAAAACTAAACTCTGAAAACTGCCAAAACCAAACTTGTCTTAATGAGCTACAGCTTAATTTACATACCTAACAATGTCATCATAATAGCATCAATATTTTGAACTGCATCACTCTTGTATGCTGTATTAATCAAGGTGCCCAGTGTGAGCAATTTATTTAAACTGTAACGTAGTGAAGCAAAAATCCTGCCAACAGAAACTAGTGTAAACACATATGGATTTGTTTCTAAAGACCATGGACGGTCCACCTGAGGAATCTATCACAGGAAAAAGACATGGGGAGCCTGACAAGACAGGCACGGCTTACAAAATGAGGCTAATAGATGTAAAGACTACTAAAGTAGCATTTGTTGAATTTAATGAACCATGATTAACAGATAATCACACATAAACACAGAGATGTTTCCTTACAGTGACTGAAACCTCAACAAACAAAACCTAACCTCAGTGCAGATCTACTGCCAGCAATGCATCTCTAAAAACACTGTACACCTGTGATTCAAATTAGTTTCAAATTAGAATGAAACTTTGTTTACATTGTCTACCCATAACAAACAGTGACACTAAAGAGACTCAGAGCTCTTCAAAGAATGGACTGGTCAATAAAATCAACTTTTAAAATAAAAAAGGCGTCTCTAAAGAGACAAAAACAGGCCTCTTACCATTTGACACAAGTTTAACTTCTCGTGAAACAGCACCCATGTCATTCCTGGCCAGACAGCGCACAGCAATTGTGCTCTCAAGATGGTGGAAAATGACTTTACTCTCAATGTTGTTGTCCACATCCATTTGCAGTTCCACAGTGATGTCCGTAGAGTTGATCGGAAGTGGCATCCACTGGGAGGAATCGTTGGCACAGCTGGTGGAAGAAAGAAAAGTGAGCTCAGCATGATGTCGTCGTGGTGACTTGACTTTAATCTCTAGGGATGAGACCGTGTCATCTGCTTTGGACTGCTTTTATACACTCTAAAACATGCTGGGTTAAATATAACCCAGCGCTGGGTTGTATTTAACCCAGCATTTTTTAGAGTGTAGAAGGAAAGAGTGAGAACTGAGGATTTAATAAAGGATGACAGTAATATAGAAACAATACCTGTAGGGTAGCAGAGTGAAACAAGAAAGAAGACTGCTTACTGTTTAATGTTTTTGCAGATATACCATTCCACGTCAGGGGTGGGGGAGCCGCCAGCAGTACACATCACTTCCTGACCTGCAGCAGAGCCATGGTGGATATCCATCAGGTCCACAATCACAGGGGGGACTGTAAGAAGAGAAAGAATTTTACTTTCTTGCCAAACTTTATCACTGGTCCCACCATTATTATTATTTTTTTGATTCAAGCAAGGATGCATGACATTGATCTAAAGTGACAGAAAAGACATTTATAATGTTACAATATATATATATATATATATATATATATATATATATATTTTTTTTTTTCAAATAAATGTTCTGATCTTTTGAACTTTCTATTCATCAAAGAATCCCGAAAAAAATGCATCATAGCTTCCACAAAAATATTACGCAGCACAACTGTTTTCAACACAGATAATAATAAGAAACACTTCTTGAGCAGCAAATCAGCATTTTACAATGATTTCTGAAGGATCATGTGATACTCAAGACTGGATGAATGTATGCTGAAAATTCAGCTTTCACCATCACAGTAATAAATTACATTTAAAAATAAATTTGATTATAAAATAATACTTTTAAATTTTAATATTTCACAGTGGTTCACTGTATTTTGATCAAAGAAATGCAGCCTTAATGAGCTTCTTTCATCTTAAAAAAACATCTTACTGACCCCAAACTTTTTGAACGGTAGTTTAGTTTATATGCATCAGAAAGATATTTCCAAAATATTTGAAATATATATATTTATTTTTCATGAATGTTTTCTTTACAAAAAAAAATATAATAATATACCACAAATAATTTATTAGTATTTTTTCATTTGAAACAACAAAGTGCAACACATATAAATATATGGAAAATTGACTTCATACGCACACTTTTTTTAATGATGCAAAACATTATTGATTTGTTTGATGCTTTATAACAGGTTTTATGATTTAAAAGTTTGTTTCATACAAAAGTTTCTTGATATTATCAATCAATTTTTTACATAGTTAAGTACTATTAAATGTAAAAACTTGAGTACCATTTTAAAACAGTATACTTTAACTTTTGGCAATTATTTTCTGTATTTTCCACACTTTTGGTTAGGACAGAAACAGTACATAAGAAAACCTGCACTTATACAGTAAGTACATGTAGCTACACTGTAGCTACACGTTGCTTGACAAAGGTCCTCCAGTTGACAACAAGAAAAACCTAAACAAATGTATGTAAAGACTGGTTAAGAAAGATATAGAGGTGCACTGAGATAAACAAACATCAAGCAGAGGCAAAAGCAAACACATGCAAATGTAGGTAAATAAATGTGTGACAAAAACAATCGGCAGGTACAGAAAAAAGAAAAGGTCCCACCTTTAACCTGAAGGTAGAAACTGTTGCTGGTAGTCTGGCTGCCTGTTTTTGCCCTGATGGTATAGTTCCCACTGTCCTCTGCTTTAGCCCTGATCAGGGTCAACACACCCTGGTAACTGAACAAACAACACGACAGCTTTAACGCAACACTTTTAAAAGGGATGTTGAAGTGATTAAAGTTTTTTTTCTTTTTAAGCACAAAAAATGCAATGTGCTTTTTGAAAAATGGTGAATATGTTAAGGTAGAGCTATTTTAGTCACCTTGTCTCGTTGATTTTTAGTTGCTTGACAAAGGTCCTCCAGTTGACAACAAGAAAAACCTAAACAAATGTATGTAAAGACTGGTTAAGAAAGATATAGAGGTGCACTGAGATAAACAAACATCAAGCAGAGGCAAAAGCAAACACATGCAAATGTAGGTAAATAAAGGTGTGACAAAAACAACCTGCAGGTACAGAAAAAAGAAAAGGTCCCACCTTTAACCTGAAGGTAGAAACTGTTGCTGGTAGTCTGGCTGCCTGTTTTTGCCCTGATGGTATAGTTCCCACTGTCCTCTGCTTTAGCCCTGATCAGGGTCAACACACCCTGGTAACTGAACAAACAACACGACAGCTTTAACGCAACACTTTTAAAAGGGATGTTGAAGTGATTAAAGTTTTTTTTCTTTTTAAGCACAAAAAATGCAATGTGCTTTTTGAAAAATGGTGAATATGTTAAGGTAGAGCTATTTTAGTCACCTTGTCTCGTCGATTTTTAGGAGGTTGGTGGTGATCTCTGCAGCAACATCTCCCAGGACCGAGTCGTCCTTTAACCATATGACTTTGGGGACGGGGAAAGACTGTATGTCCACCCTGAACTCTCGCACCTCGTCCAGCCTAGCAGTCTCCACTGGACCAGTTACTGGATTTATGCGCACAAACTCACGATCTGCACATGAAAGCCATAAGGGCAGGTTAGGACTGCAAATGAATCACTGTGAATTGTTAATCATGTTTGAATTTGACATATGCATTGAAAATCATTTTATATTGTGTGTCTGTGCGAGTGTATGTGATCTCTGTACCATAGACTGTAATAGTGAGCTGTTTGGTTTGGCTCTCATTGCTCATAATATCCGTAATGGAGCAGGCGTAGACACCGCTGTCTTTCGGTGAGGCATTAGTCACTGTCAGAGTATAATAGATTTCAAGATCTCGTTTATTCTCCTTTACGGTCTTTACTCCTCGATCCGCCTAAGAGAGAACGACAGAGGGAGAATATAAATATATTTAAAATATATAATTAGTTTAATATTGATTGTATTTTATTTACACACGATTTGAGGGAATGTGAAGTAATTTTGTTCTTTTTTATTCTGTTTCTATCTCACCAGTTTCCCAGGGTATTTCCAGTGGTCCTCCAGCATCTCACTTCCTCTGGCCACACAGTCAACAGTGATGGTCTCACCCACCAGCAGAGCTGTCTTCTCTGCTCGCAGCTCGACTCGCAAATCAGACCCTCCTGAGAGACAATATAATGAAGGCAAGTTAAGTTGGTTGGTTAATGCATAGCAGGGGAAGAAATAATAATCATTGTTTTCTGAAACATAGTGAAGAACATTACATCTGTAACATGTCTTTACAAGACCAACACATGACACACATTACAGTAAGCATATGCAATAAAAACATAATAAAAAAGTTTTGTTTTTTAAACTTAAAAAATTATATTGTTTATATATTTTTTAATTTTTCTATTTTTTTTGCTATATACAAGTGAGTTAACTACATTTAATCAGCCTTTCTGTCATGTTTATTCCAGTAAAAAATGAAATATAACATATATATACATATATAATTTTTCTTATATATTTTCTTGAATTAAGTTTATTTTTCTATCTCAATAGCAAATGGTTTTGTTGTTGTTGTTGTTGTTTTTGCTTAAAAATAGAAAAATGAAATGTATTTATTTTTTATTCAATTTTGCTTCTCAAGTAAACCAATCTTGTTGTAAGTATATTTAGATCAAGAACATGTTTATTTAACTGTAAATTAAAACAAAAGTAAAACCCAATGATTTCTGCATTAAACAATATCACCTGCCATTCACACAATCAAACCCATTCTCACCTGCCCAGCCGTGAACGATGTACTGTATGCTGTCATGCTTCTGTCCATTAATGAGGGCCCTGCAGACATACGTCCCAGCACTGAAGAGACCAATGAATCCTCTCTTGCTGTCATAGACACTGGACAGAACCTGATTGGTCTCAATGTGAATCAGAGAGACGCTGGCGCTGGGGTCTGTCACACGGCAGGGAATCTCCATTTCATCATGACTCGTCAGCACATGGTTTTCAAAAGGGGCCATGGATGGCACAAACGGCGTTTCTGGATCTGCGTGTGTTGTCGGAAAGAAATTCAATATCAATTTGCCATGTACAAAGGGCTTCATACTAACTATATAGTATACTATTCTTTTAAACAATGTTACTGTGTCAAATCCGGCTTGTGCAAAAAGACAAATTAGTACCTACTGTACCTGGCACATAAATATAGATGGAAGTCTCCTCAGTGTTGTTGCTGGAGTCATAGTAGCAGATGTACTCTCCTGTATGGGCGGCTGTCGCATTGCCAACAGTCACAGTGGAGATGAAGAGTCCCTTTTTTGCAGTGTCGATCTGATCGTGGAGATAAACAGGGCTATGCCAGGAGAGCTCGGCCTGACCTCGACATGTGAGTCTGAAAGTGGAGTGGAGAGACACCTCCATGCTGTCCCTCTGGGGCCACATCACTGGAGCCAGCACTGACTGTGGCAGCTCTGGGTACATGGCTGATCATGACATGAACAAGCATTTAAATTTCTCATACACAACTCATATATACTAAAGCTTTAGATTTGGGTTTCTGAATCATTGCGGACACTTCATACATTGTTTTGCTGTTTGATATAATTATACCTTCAACTAGCAGTTTGAATGAAAAGCTTGAAGTTCTGGAACCAGTGGACGCAACAATCTCATAGACGCCACTGTCCTCCTCTATGGGGTGGCGGAGAACCAGAATATTCTCATACCTTTGTAAGAAAAAGTCATAATGATTATAATTATTTTAGTGGTACTATGAAACTGGTGACATATAATAAGGTTGAGTTTGTTAAAAATCAGTGAATGCATTAGCTAGCATGAACTAACAATACTTAGTTCAAGATAGCTCTACTTTATGACCACAATACGACAATATTTTTTCTACAGCATTTATGAATCTGGGTCAATGTTAATTTCCACATATGTGACCCTGGACCACAAAACCAGTCATAAAGGTAAATTTTTCGCTTTCCATAAAATAAGCTTTCCATTGAATAAATAAGCTTTCCATTGATGTATGGTTTGTTAGGATAGGACAATATTTGGCCGAGATACAACTATTTGAAAATCTGGAATCTGAGGGTGCAAAAAAAAATAAAAAATATTGAGAAAATTGCCTTTAAAGTTGTCCAAATTAAGTTCTTAGCAATGCATATTACTAATCAAAAATTAAGTTATAATATATTTACAGTAGTAAATTTACAAAATATCTTCATGGAACAAGATCTTTACTTAATATAGGGAAAAAGTATTGCACGCGAGTGCTTTGTAAACATCCTTAAATATACAAAGCATCATGAAGCTTTGCGATGCAGTAACAGTCAGATCCAAAACATCTGCTTCATCTTTCAACAGCAGTTTCTTTGTGAATGGATTACAAAACACTGGTGCAATCCTCGACAGAACCCGTGTCTCGACCCCTTTCACATCAGCTGTTCAGAAAACCAGTGTACTTCAGTTCAGAAGAGCGCGTTTGTTTTAAATCGTGGTTTATAAAACAGTCTGTTACTAAAAATAATGAGTAGCTGTGTAACTGAAATATTGAGAAAATGGCCTTTAAAGTTGTCCAAATGAAGTTCTTAGCAATGTATATTACTAATCAAAAATTAAGTTTTAATATATTTACAGTAGGAAATTTACAAAATATCTTCATGGAACATGACCTAATGATTTTTGGCATAAAAGAAAAATCAATAATTTTGACCCATACAATGTATTTTTGGCTATTGCTACAAATATACCCCAGCGACTTAAGACTGGTTTTGTAGTCCAGGGTCACATATAATAATATATATTTTTTAAGTTGAATGAATATTTAAAAATGAACATTAACCTAAATAAATATTTTTTGAATATATTTACAGTATTTATTTAGGTTAATGTTCATTTTTAAATATTAAAAACAATTATTATAGAATATATTTTGTTGTTAATTTTTTGTTTAAAAAAGTAAAAATATATTTTTTACAGTATTTATCTATTTATGTAAAATGCTTATTTTTTCATTCAAGTAAAATGTTACCATGAAACATTTGTAATATCTTATTAAAGAAATATATCAATACATTACGATACACTGTATTTTACAGAAATATTATCAGTAATTGAGATTATGAGATAAAACATAACTATTTTTAACAGAAAGACAAGTAAGTAAATATGAAGTTTCTATGTCTATTTTTATGAACAATTTTGTTAAATTCTACCTGAGGCCTGTCAGATGAGTGGTCTTGGTGGAGATGTAGCTGTCATCCAGCTGAAGGCCATCTTTAAACCACCTGACCTTTGGCTCAGGGTCAGCATCAATGTAAATAGTGAACTCTTTTTCCTCCAGAAGCGACACAACCACCACTGGCCCAATGCCATTAGATATTACTTCTACAAAAGATCTCTCTAAAGGCCAGAAGAAAGAAAGAAAGAAAGAAAGAAAGAAGGAAAGAAAGAAAGAAATAAAGAAAGAAAGAACATTGATTGATTGTCGACTGCACATCTGTTCAGCCCATCTCCATTTACTGGTTTTAATGGTGAAAGCAGAGGTGAGTCTAAGTAAGAAAGAGAAGTACACACCGTGGACTGTGATTCCCAGGATGAGAGACTCGGTTTGTCCAGTTAATTGGTTGGTTACAGCACACTCATAGCGTCCAGTGTCTGCCACAGAAGCTTTTGGGATGTTGAGGATGTACTGAACCTTGTCTGGGAATGTTAACTTCATTGGAACAGCATCTCTGGCCTGGATAGCATAATAATGAGGAGAGAAAAATAAAGAGCAGTATTACACACATTGTGTTTATTATGGATACACATGTGGAATGATGACAGCATGACAGCGATCAACTGCAATTTTTCTTTTTCTTACTTTTCTTTACTTTTAAAAAAAAAATGTATTTAATCAACTCCACTTTTCTTTGCAAAGATGTACTTTAGTGTTTGTAACACATTTATATGTCCATATTTCAGTGCTGTCTGCTGGAGATAAAGCAGCTCTACACGAGTCTTTTAAAGGGTTGTACTCATCACAAACAGCCCCAGCAGAACCCAGAACGACTCCGGTCCAGACAAGGAATTGGAGCATCTCTACACAATTCTACGCTGCTTTTAAAAACCAAGGACTCTTATTTTTAAAGATAATGCTTCTGACAGACTGATTTAAATGGATGGTGAGCTACATGATACATTCAAACTCACTGAAATATAAATCATTCCAGCAAACAAACACACAAACTCTAACTAGCTAACTAACTGGCATGTTTTTTTTCCCACAACCAAAAAAAAAAAAAAAAAAGGAAAAGAAAAGAAAAGAAAAGAAATGAAAAGAAAAAAGAAAAAAACACCACCAAATACATACAGAAATTTTCAACTAAAACTAACCAACCAACTAACAAAATAACTAACTAAGCATCTTTTAATTTGGAATTCATATAAAAAAATGCAAAACAAAACAACTAACTAACTAACTAACATCTTTTGATTTGAAGCTCACATTGTTCATCAACCATACAAAAACTACATTGGCTAACTATCTACCTAACACAACCATTATATCAACTAAAATTAACAACTTAACTAACTTACAAACTAGTATCTTTTGATTTGGAACTTACAATTATCATCAAATAAACACAACAATTTCAACTAACTAACAAACATCTTTTGATTTGGAATTGACATCAATTATCAAACACACAAAAATATGAACTCAAGCTATCTACCAGGCATCTTTATTTTGGAAAAACCCTTCATTAAACGTGTTAATACACCCAGACTCGCACACACATGTGGATTCACAAAACCACAGAGGGCTTCACAGAGGTGAGAAACGCACATCTGTCTTGAACACTCACAGGACATGCGGGTCATAGGTCAAAGTCCATAGTAAATTAGTGTCACTTCCTTCCTTTGAGGTTTCTACCTTGACTTTTGTACATTTTTGCATTTCCCTCCTACCATTAAATAAAGAACGAGAATATACTGCCCCAGAATATGCCTCTGCATCACACCAGAAGTCTTATAGAGTTCATATAAGTTTTTGTTTATAGTAGTTAAGTACAAAACAGAGAGGGCAAGAGAGAAACAGAAAAGAGATGAGGGTCTTGCCTGTTTTTGGGGATGCAGCCACTGCTGGTGGAAAGCCTTCCCAGGAGGGGTCTCGCAGGTAAGATTGACAGCATCCCCCTCTTTCACGTCCTCCATACTGGCTCTCAGCTGTATGCTGAAGCTCTTCTCTTTATAATCTTCAGTACAATACAAATCATTCAAAACATGAACAATGCTACAATTAAATTCATTTTGTTTACTAGTCCTTTAATAATAATAAAAACATATGTGAAATCAAGGCCAGTTACTTCATACTCAAATTTAGTCCAGAACCAATACAGAAACACCCAATCACTCTTTTTCTCTTTCTTAATGGTTACTCTCTTCTCATGAGTAACTTGCATTGTATGATGATTCAAAATGAAACAAGCATGCATCAGCAATGCATCTCACACCTGCAGCCCACCCCAACTCAAAATGTCATCACTCTTCGCTAACAAGAATTCTCTAATCTCCCATGGTACTCATGTAATGTCAAAGCTATGACCTAACGTTTCACTTTTCTTTGTTAAAAAAAAAAAAAAATCAATTATACTGTTTGCAATTTTAATAAAACCCTCTAAATGTTTAATTATTTATGGTGCATTACTTACCCTTATCATTTGTCACATTATAAACGATGCTGTGCGCTGCTTTGCCATTCACGCTCATCTCGCAGACATAGTGACCCGGTGATAATACACCGAAAAAGCCCAGTTTGGGGTCGTAAAGCACAGAAACCTCATCCCCACTCTGCAGGTTTCTGAGAATCACTTGAGAATGTGGGTTTGTAGCACGGCAGGGGATAATTGTGCCCACCTCATCTGTCTCAACAGCAGGTTCAGACACGAACGGAACCTCAGGATCTGTGGAAAAAGAGATGGGAGTCCATTTTACAAATGCACAACTTACTAATTACTTTATATATATATATTTAGTTGTTCTGAACAATAATGTACCTAGAACAAAAACATAGATATCAGTGTCTTTTTCAGGTTGATCCTCATACAAACAGGTGTAATATCCTGTGTTAGAGGCCACAGCATCAGTGATCACCAAAGTACTGTGATTAAATCCAGACTGCACTTCACTGTTGCGCGGTAACGGCTCAACCCATGTCACTCTCCTATCTCCGGAGCAAGTGATGGTGAACTCAGAATGAGGTGTCAGAATTAATTCCTTTTTATCGGAATTAATAACCGGCCAAGGGTTTGAAACATCTGCAGGGAAATATTTAATGTATTTGATTAATTATAGCTTATGCCTTTAAATAGCAGTGGTATATTAGTAAAATAAATGCAAATGAAATTTAAAATATATATATTTAAAACATTACTCAAAATAAAGAAAATACCCCTAGTAAGACAATCCCCAAAACGAGATGTGTCTCCAGGAACCCCATGGTCACTTGGATTGTGCTCAGCTGAAAGGGGAGAAAATATGAAATTCTATTTGATAAAATAGACAGAAAATGAAATTCATAAAGAAAAAAATCCAAACATGTAAAACACAGCCAATGTCTGTGTGAGTTCTTGGTTGTCCTGTATTGATCTCTTGTGGTGGTTAATCCAATATAAAAGATGAACCTCTATTTAGTAATAGCTCAGGTAGCCTAGGGAGACCACTGAATAATCGGCAGCAGAACGTTTTGGAAAGGTTCAGTGCCAAGACATAAAAGGTCTTTAAAGAGTCTGGACGCGGTTCAGTCAGTAAACTGACGCCAGACTCTTTGTCGGCGGAACGCTTGGATAGTTCGGTTCAGCTTTGTTTGACCACGAGGTGGAGACACAGTACACATTTTCCCGAAGACATGGCGTTTTCTCACTACATTCGTACAGCTGTAACTTTTTAAATCCTAAAACATACGTATACAGCAAAATATAGGCCTAACATATAACAGCTCACATGGACACATATATCATTATTAAGATTATTGTGCCTATCTATAGGCTAGCTACTTAATATATGTGCGGACATTATATGGGATTAACTGTTTACTTTATTTTAAAACTAAATTTGGTCATCTGAATTTAAATTGGTATTCAAACTTTTTCTGAATGTTGAGACTACAGTGCGTAAACAGATTTCAGTCCTGCAGCACACTTTGTTGCATTGTCTTTGTTTCTTTTGATTTCAAAGTCCCGTCACTGGTTTAAGTGCTTGTTTTGCCAAATTTCCAATCAGACATTCCACGCGCGCGTGTTTTATCTCCGTCTGTCTGATCCTCAGACCCATGGGTTCCATCAGCGCTTCAGCAGACAGTCAATGCCACTCAATCTGAAGTGGTCAGCTCTGTTAAAACTCAGTTATCCTGAAGAAACGCACCAATTATTTAATTTAGTCCTTTAAAAAAAAAAAAAAAAATTAGATAAATAAAACCAAGGTAAATAATTAATGAAATAATGTCCAGTTATTTTGTAAGATAAGTGGTTCCGTAAGGTCTACTTCAAAGTGAAGAAAAAAAAAAAACTCGTTTTACAGCCCAGAGAAGACTTGAAGCTCTGCCGTTTGCTCATGTCAGCCGTCTCAAGCTAATTGTCCTTGGTGAATCCGGGGGTGTTGAGTAAGACTGTAATTAGTCGACCCCTTTCTGTGCCGCAATTTGGGAATCCATTGGATTGCCGTGGGAATCAATTGTGGAATGGCAGCCGCATACGGGTGCGCTTTTGGTACCGCTCATCTGTCCAGCGGTGACTGGAGCGCAAATTTCGGCCCGCACTTATTCTGCGCACCCCCCATCGCCAGGCGCCCACACACAGATGCGCAACTGGCTGCCAAACACAACCGATCCCCTGCGCTTGACACTTTCGGGCAACAGCTGAGCGAGGGGTGCCCCCTCCAACACCCAGTTACTTCACGCGTAAAAGCGATTTCCATGGGAATAAAAGAAAGCGGTCTAAAGATAGTCTGTTGAGGTAAATTTGCTGAGTACAGTTGTAATAGCTGCAGAGAAATAGAAAAGAGAAAATGCATAATTTTCTTTAATTTCATCCAGTTTCAGCCTGCAACACGGTCTTCTTGATCCTTGGTAAATAGCATCTAAATTGCATTAAGTTAATCCAGATGTGAGAGAAGTTCCCCATTCATGCAGATTCATCATCGACTCGGACTTCAGCGCATGAGGCGGCAAAGAAGTTTTCTAAACTCCTCAATCGTGCTTTGACTCCATCGCTAATAAACAAATATCCATTCCGCAGTCTAATCCAACGAATGGTATTCCAGTATGGTTATGGGCATCCCATTTAAATTTTGATGGGTAAACAAGGTTCCAAATCTAGTCCGAAATGTGCTTGCCATTAGATGCCAGTACTGCGCCTCTCCACGGGCTGAGACACCCCCAGCTGCGCGCCTGCGGCTCCAACTGAGACACAGCACAACCAGGCTTTGACTTTACGGACGACAATGCGATTCCTTGGGGGGAAAAGTCTATAATCCTGCTCGATGCAAAAGTGTCCAGAATCAAAGTTGAAAAATCCGTCTCTTTTTTTCTGAGATGAAAACGAATGATTGACTTTGTCCATCGTGAGCGTTGATGAAAAAAAAAAAAATTTAAATCCCCGTGTCATTTAAAAGTAAAACAATTTAGCGAGTTGATATAGGGCTATAGTGAATTTTCTTTTTACTCGTCTCAGAAATGGAGAAAACTAATTAATTTAAAAATGCAATTGTTAAAAAAAAGAAATAAAAGAACAGCTTTAATTAGTCTAATCCTGAATAAGTGCAATTATACTTAAAGGTTCAAATGTTTTTGAATATCTGAGGGAAACTTTGCATGAAAGAAAATACAAAAGAAACGAATTAAACTAATGTAAACATACAATACCTTTTAATCCCTTTTGGTTGCTCCCTTTGATAAAAGAACAGCCAAAATGAATGGCAAAGCTCTTGTAAAATACTCTAATCAGCCCAAGGGTCCTCAGTTGTAAAGCAATAGTAATCCTCTCGCTTGTGCTGCGCACCTCCGTCCTGCTCCACGGCCACTCACACAAATGCGCCTCTGCAACAGCAACCTGTAATTGATTCAATGTTACAGTCCATCCTTCCCAGAGAACTAATCATCTGGCTCAAAGTAAATAACTCTCAGGAAACGGCCCCTCCTCCCTCTGCCCCAGGCGTCCTTTCAGAATAAGAGTCCGTGTTTTCACACTACAGCTCCGAAGAGGAGTCAGATTTCTCCGTGCTCTGCAGTTCTGAAGGAGGTGCATGAAAAGAGGTTGAGCGGGGAAGAAAAGGACCATATGTTTTTTGTAAGTCCAAAAGGGGCCCTTTTGGAATAAAGGGATCTTTTTGTGGGGACAATGAAGGCAAGTGACCCATTAAAAGTGTTTTTATAGAGGCTTAGGTAGGAAAGAAATCAAAGAATTGGGAATGCACAATTACATTCAGTTCCTCGATTATTGTCATCACGCTGCATTCTTCACGTTCAGCTTTTAGTTGATTGCGCTTTTCAGTTGTGGTTGTTGCTGCTGCAGCAGCTATTTGCACTTTCTTTTATGCATATTCATTTAAGATGACTTTCATTTGTGGTTCTCGTGTCATTTCTGCAAGGACGTTCATTATTTCAGTTTATTCAGCCTTCATTTCTAATAAACAAAATGTGATTAATGCCTGGGATTCTCAGATAATAAACTTTTTTTTGTTTTTGTGAAGAGTGCAGTGTGATTGTGAAATGGTTCATTCAGTAGAGAAATTGCAACATTGGGGGTCCATCAAAAGCACGTGCTGACGCATGCAAGGGGGCGCTCTAACATAAGAAACAATTTCAATCGTTCTCAGTCTCTCTTCCTGTATATAATTTATTATAACCTACTTTTAAATAAACATTTAAATAGCGTCTAAGACATTGTCACTCGTGAAACTTTATATAGGGTTCATCTGTATTCGATATGTGAAATCTGTGGAAAACACCCTCAAAGACAGAATTGCCAATATACCTCTTCTCCTAAGGCATACCAGACTGCAGATAATGGATCATTATGAATTAGTACTCTACGTGTCCCAGCACACGGTGAGTGAAGCCCGGGGCAGGCTTGGCCCCCTCTAGCCCTTTCAGTTCAAGTATTGTTAAGCTTTCTGCATTAAAGGTATTTCAATTTAAGAAGCAGACCTGTCAACTATATACCAAACAGACGTAGCCTGTTTGATAATGAGACTATTCTGAATGACAGTATATGATCAGATCAGCTGTCTCAAAAAGTTGCTGAAAAGTTTAAAACCATGCACTTTTCAAACAACCGTGGAAACTCTCAAAATTCGACAGATAATTTCTAAATTTTTTTGATGTGCTGTAATTTAATAAAATATTTCATACAAACTGCATTTTTTTCCAAATAAAATGAGTTCTTAAACTACAAAACAAACAATACAACATGACTCTGTAAAAGAAAAAATCTAAGATAACGTTAAATATTCCGCATTCAGCGATAATGTGACTGTTTGTTCGGAAATCATTTCAGTTTAAAAGAATATCCAGTATGGGACGAATGCGCGAGCAGGAGGGAGAATCTGTCTCAGCTACGGGACACCACACACCAGCACTTTAGTCTACCTCCTCTCAGTAGCCTAGTCTAACGACAAGATGAATAAATCGTTTTTACAATAACATGCACATCCAGTGAGAGTCTGGCTGATGTTGCGGCCGAGTTTTTACCTTTAATGTCTGTATGAAGAAATGCGGTGTGAGTTTTAAGTCTAGACTATCTTTAGAGAGAGATAACCACATGGTGGCGTATGGGCCTATGTCCATCGGTGGGACAGCCTGCATCCATCTCTCTCCTGTCATTACAGTTCAAGCCTATTAAGAAAGAGAGAGAGAGAGAATCAGAGAGATAGAGTGTGAGAGAGAATTAAAGCCCCCTGGGAGTAATACAAATGGATTCGAAGTACAAACCACATTAAAACACATTAATTTCACTTTATTAGAGCTATAACGATAAAGGGTGCAATAACAACAAAGACTTGAGGTTTGACATTTTGACATGCATATGTTGTTTCACAGAAAAAAAAGAACAGACTAGTAATTTTACCACAATCTGCTTTTACTACTACGTTGTCAACTGATTTAACACAGTAACCAGTAGTAAAGAAGGTTCAATTCCAGTTTCCTTAAGGCAAATTTGATATTAATTCTCAGTCTTAGAAACATAAAAAATTAAGCGTGAAAATATGCAAAGCTTATGGAGAACAGAAAATGCTTTTAGAAGGATTAATTCGATCAAAATGGTGGGGGAAAAGATATTCAAGTATTCCAACTCCAAAAGAAAAAGCTTTCTTTGTTATCTGTGCTGATATGGAGTCATACTGTTTGCATGGTCAGTTGTCACTGGCTCTGACGCGCTGTTTTCACACACGCGCTGTCCAGCGTGCTGAAGCTCGCTATTTTTTTTCTTTATCGGCTATAAATTTGTGGGCGTGGGGCAGGCGGAAGCGCTACTGCTCTGCGCGGAGGAAAACTTTATAATGAATGATGGTTAACCTTGAACGCAAACACTGAGTCAACATAGGAGTTTTGCACAGGAGGGTGTAAAATGTTAAAGTAAACATTTAGGACACACTTTTTTGGTGGGCTTTGGTTGCCTAGAGATCTGAAATGTCAAGGCAAAAGTAAAACAATAATTTTACTTTTTGTTCAAATCTGTATGGCTAAATTGTTGGGTGCTGAAAATAGCCCTGTCATTTTCTGTCATTATAGGCCAATAAAAGTAACCCTCTTGTTTTTGTCCAGATTGTCATGGCCATACGATTTCCCCACCCCCCCCTAAAAGTGTAGGGTAGAGTTCCAGATCCTCATCACTGTTTAGTTTCAAAGAAAACCCATGAGCTGAAGAGTGATAGCTGTTGGTCTACAAAAGCCAATTTGCATGAAACTTGGTTTGCATTGGCAACAGGATATTCCGAGGACACACATCAAATTTCGTAAAGTTTCGCCTATAGGTGGCGGTATAACAGAGAATGCTGACTACTGCAACCTTTCGATTGAGGAAGTTGAAATTGTAGCATTTCAAGACAATTAAACATAGAAAACAAGATAATTTGACAAACAAACAAAATGACTACCAACAGTCAATCAAAATTCAGCAGCCGATTATTTAAATTACTAATGACCCATAGACATCTTTACCATTTAAAATGTCCCCGCTATTCCATTCTCCATAGGGCCTCTTACATCATGAAAATGAGTATGTATTGACTTATTGTATTGTACTGACTAATTACATTTACAACCGATTACTGTAGGCCTAATAAGTGGCAAATATACGCACAAAGATATTCTTCATATCTGTATGCTTTTTAGTATGAAATTCAGGCTGAATTGAAGCTCATAATTTGGTCTTGTTCTTGATTTACCAAGTCTCTACACTCTAAGTCAGTAAAAATAGGGCACAATGTTCATTAAATAATTTTCCATGTTGATTTTTCACACATGATATCAGTATGTTGAATTATTATGCAGTGTTTTGAAATATCGTTCATTCAGGTTTAGTGTTATGGCCTGTTAGTACCTCAAAGAGAAATGTACTTGTTAAAAATAAACTCCTTTTCCAGTTCCAGAAGCTGAGGTCTGCTGCTTATGCAGTTTGGATCCTCTTCTGTTTGTCCTTGCAGAAACAATTCCTTAAAATGTAGATGTTCAAAAAAGCACAATAATTGTTTAGAGAACAAAATACAACATTTGCAACTGATTACAATGACAAGAACTGATATGTTTCTGCATTCATTCTGATTATTTACAGGCCTCAAGTCTGCTTTTCAACCCTCAATATAATCAACAAAGAACACTAGTCTGTTGAGAGGAAGACATTTTATTTGTTTATTCTCCAAATAATTACATATGTTATCATGAATTAACACATATCTGGAATAGACTGTGATCAGGGCTGAGATCTTGAAATAGAATTGACACCTGTTCCTCAGGCTACTCGACTCCACAGGTTCCTCTCACATGGTCGTGCATTCTATCTATCTACCTATCTATCTATCTATCTATCTATCTATCTATCTAAGACTTTAATATGTTTCACTGGTATAGTCTAAGGCCACTTATACCAGACCATGATTTTCCTTATTTCCACCTGAATGAGCTGGCCAAAGTAATGAATAATATTCTGTCCTCTATAACATTGTGTGACAGATATAATATAATCATATATTATCTCATTCAAAGCTGACCTCTTTTTACAACGGCTATACATTCTAATCCAGCAAAGCCACTAAGCACACTTGATAATATAGTGGGCACTATCTATCTATCTATCTATCTATCTATCTATCTAAGACTTTAATATGTTTCACTGGTATAGTCTAAGGCCACTTATACCAGACCATGATTCTCCTTATTTCCACCTGAATGAGCTGGCCAAAGTAATGAATAATATTCTGTCCTCTATAACATTGTGTGACAAATATAATATAATCATATATTATCTCATTCAAAACTGACCTCTTTTTACAACGGCTATACATTCTAATCCAGCAAAGCCACTAAGCACACTTGATAATATAGTGGGCACGTTTAGGAGCGCAATAATGGGACGCCTTAAAAAGGAGCTGACACGTCTCAGAAAGGGCCCATTCTAGAGAGCCCCCCGACAAAAGCGCTCGGGACATATTGTGTGATGACCGAGTTCCCACTAAATTAAGTCACCATGGACAGAACTGATTGGACACGTGTCTAGAATTCCCAGTTCCATCATCTTTAAAAACAATCGGTTTTGGACGGAAAGCCTAAACGATGTCCTCGAGCTCAAAAGTTCACGTTAACGGCGTTTTTCAGCATTTCACTTTGCAGTTTAAACTATTAAAAAAGCGGTTTCCGCGTCTGAAGACAAAACAGGTTTTGGAGGCATTCATTGCCCGAGTGCCCCACTTCTCTCAAGGCGAAAGCAGCTGCATGTGCTTAAAAGGGGCTTCTATTAATTGCTCTTTGTCATGCGTAATTGCCCATTTTGCGACAGTGCATAATCTTTTAAAAGCTGAGCTGTACTTTGTTTCCATTTAATTTTTTATTTTAAGCATCGGATTCTCTAATATATCTGGTACTCAAATGCACCACCCGTCCAAGTCATATTACATGCCATAACACCAACAGAAAGCTTGCATTACCTTGCCTCACATCCTAAATGTGAAGCTTAATAAAAAAATTTTTTACAGAGTACAGAACAAAGAAACTACCTAAATAAATAAATAGCTAATATATATATATATATATATATATATATATATGTGTGTGTGTGTGTGTGTGTGT